>NC_052618.1:30519071-30686751 GCF_016545825.1 Eucalyptus grandis | reverse complement strand
CTATTGCTTCAAGAGCTAATGGTAGTCCATCTGTAGTAGAGACAATCCTTCTTGAAAGAGTGTAGTAATCATTTGGAGGATAGTCAACATTGAAGGCATGCCGACTAAAAAGTACAAGCGCCTCTTCCTCACTCAATCGCACCATTTCATATTTCTCAAATTCATAGTTAAATCTCTTGATATTCAGAACACTCTTGTCCCTAGTAGTAACAAGTATTCTAGTACCTGGATACAGAGGTTGCTTTCCGATTAGTTTTTGGATCTGGTTGGCCTCAGCAACATCATCCAATACAATTAGCACCTTCTTATTGCAAATTGTCCCTGTAATCATATTGATCCCATTGTCAATGTTATCAATTGTATGAGCCCCCCTAGAATGAGAGATATCAGACAATAATTTGGTTTGCAACTTGTCTAAACCCTTGGTTTTTTCCATTTCCCTCACGTCATCAAGAAAGCTGCAGTGTTTGCCAAATCGAGGACAGTGTTGGTTGAAGATAATTTTGGCGAGTGTTGTTTTACCGATGCCGCCCATTCCATAGATTCCAATGAGCCGCACAACATCGGAGTCTATGTCCAATAAATTGTTTATGGTTGCTATCCGATCCTTCATTCCAATTAAATCTGCAGTCAATTCTCTTTCTTTAGTCTTGAGGTTGATCACAACCTCGTTAACGACCAACTTGATAAGATCCCCATGGCTGCCACAAAGTTGAACAACTTCAATTGAGAAAAGGTGACGAATATGCATGTTGACCAACCATCTACTAAGAAACTGGTAGGACGCGATCAAGGTTTAGATATATAAATATTCAACATTACACCGAAAACTTTAGGAACATGATGAATTACACAAGTTTAAGGGACAAAGGAAGAGAAATACTTTGATGAATTACACAAGTTTAAGTTAAAGGAATAGAGGAAGAGAAATACTTGATCTTTATATCAAGTAGAAGAATAAACAATTCTTGTAAAAGAGGTAGAAGAATAGAAGAATCAAAATATAAACCTATTATGAAATACTGTAATAGTAGATTTACTTATGTCTTTCAACATGGAAAAGAACTTTGTAAAGGCAACAGTTTCTGAATCAAGTTCTCTAGCATACAATAGGAATCTTAATACATACACGGATCAAATTAGTATAAAAAAGATGAAGCAAAGACAATTTTTTTAGGCAATGGAAAATAGGTGAAAAACGAAATTATAATAACCCTATTAAGTCCAAAAAAATTTGGAATCTCGTGATTTAAAAAAAATTAAAAGAACTATTTGAAACTTTCTATTTATAATAAGGGAAATTGGAGTTAGAATATAATTAATGAATTTTTATAAGAACTGTGGTCCAATTTTACAAAATAATTTTCATAATCATGGTTGGAATGTTACCCTGGAAATTTCTCCAGCTCCCATCCCTTCATGGCAGCAACTTCTTTGAGAGCCGACCGCCACATCTTTATATCCTCGGAGCTGAACTTCTTCTGATCCTCCTCCTTGTGCTCCAAATTCGATATGGCGTCGTTGTACAACGTGGTTTTCAACTTCACATCTTTTGGTTCCACATTGTAGAAGATGGGTAATATGACCTTCTTTTTCCTATCTTCTTTAGATTTGGAGGTGTTCTCCACCATCTTCGCAAGCTCACGGAGGCACCAATGACTTGAAGCATAGTCTTTGGAGAAGATGGGTATATAAAGCTTAGAGTCATTGATCGCTTGCAAAAGGCTGCCACTAATTGTTTCCCCCGGTCGAAGTTCCTCATCATCGATGAAAACATAAATCCCAGCATCTATCAAGGCATGGTAGAGGCTGCTGGTGAATCCACGGCGAGTATCGGCGCCTCTAAAACTCAAGAAAACTTGATACACACTTGTGGATGTATTGCTGGTGCTCGTTCCCGTCTCTGAGTTTGCCATAGGAGCTTACCATCTAGCCCATTCACTCGTGTATGGGCAATTTTACACAAAGCTGAAGATGTTTTGTGGTTCTGAAACGCGGGTCGGGCACTTTAATGTTAGTCACAGCAAGAGTTTCGAGACTTCCAGGGGACCGCTTAAATATTATGTGTGGATGTATATTCTACCAATGCCTTTTGGAAACTCGGTCGTAAGATCATTTTTTTTTTTTTTTGTCGAAGTCCGTGAGATCGTTCTTGAAAAAATGTTACCTTTCACATATTTGAGTCTGGTCCCATTTGCCATAAAAAAAAACGCGTACAGGCAATTTCTCAGCAGATGCAGTTTCCAATTCATAGTCAATAAAGTTGATGGCTTTAGAAAAAATAAAGTGGAGGACACATATTTGTGTCTGGTCCCATTTGCCCTAAAAAACGCACACAGGCAATTTCTCAGCAGGTGCAGCTTCCAATTCATAGTCAATAAAGTTGATGGCTTTAGAAAAAATAAAGTGGAGGACAATAATGGAGGTGCATCTTTCCACGCGTCCAATTTATTTCTAGTTTCTTCTTGGTGCTTTTCACTTTGTGCTTTCTAACTTTTGGATTAGAAATTTTTTTATTCTCAAACAATTAAACCATTAATGTTTATTTATAGCTATTTCTATAGTTGGACGTATATAAAATCCCAATCCAATATTGTAATTCACAATTTGTCTATATAAGCACATAATAACAAAATATTTTTTAAAGAATCATCTCTCGTTATGACACATGGCACTATGGACAAGTAAAAATATCTCATTCGAATTACAAAGATCGGATTTGTTGCTTTCTTTACAAAAAATGCTCCACCTAATCATATACTTACTACTCACCATGAAAACAAATGATTGTGCAAAACTTTCACAACACTTATTGACAATTGTTAGAAGGTTAGCAAAGTACGGTTGGAATGTTACAGACGTGAAACCAAACCAAATAAATTATATAAATATTAGAATATGGCAGGAGTTTAAGACTGTTAAATAAAAATCAATCAAACAAGAATTATGAATGCTCGATCACTGTTCAAGAATGGTGAGAGGAAATGCCATGATGGCCTGTCAATGGCCATGATGCCATCCCAATGGTGTTGCTTGGAGCGTGGAAAGAAAGAAAGAAAGAGAGAATGGTCTTGACCAAGATGACTTTGCTCGGCTTTCGACCAAAAAAAAAAAAAACTTTTCTCAACTGCTAGGGGTCAAAAGGGGAAAACAAGAAGAAAAGCTGCAATGGTTTGTCTTTTCACGATGGCCACTCATTGTTTCCTCTCTTCATATTTTCCTAGTACTGCCTATTTAAATATGGAAAGAAAGAGCTGTTAGGGAAATCCCTTATGATGTTTTAAAGATGACAAAGTAAATCAAATGCTACTAATATATTTAATTATTGAGTGACAAACTATGCAGATGATAGAATGTGTAAATGATTTTATCAAAATCTATATTTGGAAGAACCAGAAGACATACTCTATACTGAAACTGAAGTTATTTAGACTGTGTTAAAACATTTAGGCTAAATATGTTCAGAAGCAGAATATGTTCAGACTGACGTCCAAATTGTAAAGTCTATTTCAGTCTAAAGACCCTCAGACTCTACTTTAGTATGAAGACACTTAGACTTTACTTTAGTCTGAAGACACTCAGACTCTACTTTATTTATTTATGATTTTTAATAATACTTTTATTATGAATTTTAATATTAAGAAAAAAGGAACTCGGACCGAGTCAAGAGACCCGACCCGAATGAACCGACCCGGACCCTATCGGTTCGAGTTTGACTAAAACTGGGCCGGCCTTAAGGGCCACTCGGAATTAACTAAAATGGCCCACGAAGATTTCATTTAAAAATAAACACACTTCCAACTTCTATTCTCAGCCCAATATTTTCAGCCCACAACAGGCAAACTGAGGCCCACCATGAACAAACCCAGCCCGTTTCCCATTCTTCTATTTTCTGCGTTTTTCTTTCTCTCTTTTTTTTTTTCTTCCTTTTTCTTTTCCTTTTATTGTCTTTTTCTGCTGGTCATCTTCAACCTCCAGCCTCCTTCAACGACGACCCCCTTTGCGCCTGCAACTCCAGCCGAACAAAGAACACTCGACGCCACTACTATCTTGACTACCGACCGCCGTTGGCCTAACGCCGACAGTAACTACCACCGGCTGCCTGCTGCGGCGGCCACAAAATTTTACAAAAAATCCACAGCTAAACTGCATTTTCGACACTAAATATTCCGGCAATCCAACAAACACAAATGCACTTAATAATAGAGAGAGATGCTGACTCGAACGGCGTTAAACCATAGGGGACTCGCCAGCAAGGGAAGGTAACTATGGCGGAAGGAAATGGACGTCCAGCGATGGTGTAGGCTCGGCGATGTACGGATCAAGACACGAAACAGAGCAAAACCAGGTGTTAGACGTGTTCTTCACCATCCACAGAGAAACCGCGTATCAATGTAGCTTTGAGATTCAGTTTTACGAGCAAAGTTTACATAATTCAATTAGGCAAAAACATCAAACACGTAATATACACTTGATTATGAACTCCATAAGCAATTTCAGCGTTACATTCGACTTAAACAAGATGCATCAACTGTTAAATCAACATAACTCATTGCAAAACGGTCTCAGCTTCTAAATTCTTCGTGAACTCATCAGAATCGAGTGAAAGTTTACCTAGTTTCTGAAGGCTTTATTTGATTTGGGCTTAAGGCCCGTCCGCCCAAGTTGGGCCCAGAAAGACCCACGGGAATAGGGCCCGTGGATAGAAGGGGTATAAAAGGGAGAGAGAGAGAGAGAAAAGGTACCGTTTAATCAAAAAGAAATGACGTACGCTTCTCTCCCTCTCTCTCTCTGTCGTTTTCCTCAAAGGGAAACGGTGACTCCCGAAGGCGTTTTTGCTTCATAGGATCAACGGTACCAAGATTTCTCTTCCTCCATTGGCGTCGGTGTTTAATCTGTGGCTAAAAGGTACGCCCGAATCCGTGGTGTGCTTTAGGATCGGTGATACATGTTCGTTTTCCCAGGCTTGTCTTCCACATTGATTTAGGGGTTCGATTTAGTGTCGAATCCGGTATTTCGGGGATCAGTCATTCCCAACATTGGTATCAGAGCCCTAGTTCACGTTTTCCCGATCAATTTCATGTTCTTTGACTGAGTTTTCGCGAAGAAACTTTCGGCCGTACGGATCGGGACAAAAATCCCGACACCCGAGCGTTCTTCGGCCTTTTTACTGAGTTTTCGTATGTCGAAACTGTTTTCTGAAAAGATGGGGAGAAAGGCGACGTCGAGACAAGTCTGGAGGTACGTCGTGCGCCGCCGGGCGCGCCGCATGCGCCCACACGCGTGGCCGAAGCCGCTGCGCGTGGGCGCGGCGCGCTCGGAGCGTTGCATCGCCCGCGCGTGCGACACGCGCGCCGGTCGGCGACCGGCGCGTGCGCACCGCCGGCCGGCGAGCCGGCACTTGTCGGTCGCGGACGGACGGCGTGCTGCATCAGCATGGCGTCACCCAACAGTCAATAACCGCTAGGGTGACGTCATCGGCGCGTCGGCACGGCGACGGTCGCCGAACAGTCATCGGCCGGCGGCCCGACCAGCGCGAGACCCGGCACGCGCGCGCACGTGCGGATGGCGTCGCGCGTGGCGTCAGCCCGTGCACGCACGTGGCACGTGCCATCGGTTCGCGCGAGCCGGGCCCACCGGCCCGACCGGCTCGGCCGGCCCGACCGGTCTGACCGGTCTGACCGGTCCGACGACCGACGACCGTTAACGGACGTTGACCGTTGACCTCCGTTGACCGTTGACCCAAAAAAAAAAGGAAAAGAATGTGTTTCTTTTTCAATTAAGTCTATGTGGATTATAATGTGATCCCTTGTTTGTTCTACATTTGTTGCAGGAACAATGCCTCCTCTGAGATTACGCGCACCTATTCGTGCAATTACCGATGAGCAAAATGATAGGCTGTCTAAGTTGATAGGCCGGCGATCGATCATCGATGGGAGAGAGGTGACTTAATTGATCATGTCCTTGAAGTCAACGGGAAAATTCAACAGGTCATATGGAATGGTCGTCAATGTCACAGTCGGAGATGGTGCGATTTTTCATAAACACTCTTCCACGAATGGCCGGATGTGTTGAATCGCATATGGGATGTCAACGGAGCTGCTTCCTATAAGAAGATTGTGATAGATTTTGTAAATGAATATTACTGTATTGTTTCAAGGGAAAAGATCAAGAAATTGAACAAAAGAGGATCTTTCCCAGTTCGTGTGCTGACTTGGTGTTAGTTGTATTGGCTGATATATATTAAGTGTGCTTTGTGGACAACTTAATGTAATGTTAACTACCTGATTGTTGATACTGTAGCAACTTATATGTTATTGTTAATTGAAAGCATTATTGTTTTATTGGATGCCTATAATATCTTGCTTTCCGTTACTGCTGGTTGATGTGGGTAATTAGCTATGGGTAGTTTTAGAAGTTTTTGTAGCTTCATAGAATTGATATTACATAAGATAATTATATTGATGATAGTTTTAAGTTAGGATTTTGGAGGATGATTGGAAACATAGTGACCTTTTGATTCTAAAACCTTACTTAAAATTATTCATTAATATGATGGGTCTATGTAAATAGGGATGCATAAATGATAGGCATTAATAATTCGTGCATATTTGTGCGATTTGTTCGAGATCAATGGCTTCACCACAAAAGAGCATAGTTGCCGAGCTGAACAAAGGTGAAAAGCTCAATGGTGACAACTATGAAATTTGGCAAATGAAAATCCAGTATGTGCTGGAAGAGCAAGAAGCACTTGAGGCTCTTGTCATGACCATGGTAGAACCTGAAGAGGGAACCACTGCACAACACAAAAGAGACAAAGAAGCTTTTTCTGCGTGGAAAATAATGAACTCTCTAGCTCGCATCACGTTGCTAAGCAGCATGGAAAATGACGTCAAGCGAGAGTTTCGGCGTTTTGACAATGCCAAGGAGATGTGGGAGGCATTGGCAGCTAGATTTGGTCATACTTCGGTGACTAGACTGAGGCAGCTCACTATCAAGTTTGACTCTTATAAGAAGCCTCATGGTCAGACCATGAAGCAACATCTTAGAAAGATGTCAAACATGATAACTGAGCTGAGAGATGCTGGCCATGTCCTCACAGATGAGCAGCAGGTGCAAGCAGTGATTCGTTCCTTGCCTCAGAGTTGGGAGCACATGAAGGTGCACCTAACTCACAATGAAAATATCAAAACCTTTGAGGATGCAATGCGTCATCTTGAGCTGGAAGAGGACCGCCTGTTGGCGGCTAAGCCAGATGCTGATCTCTATCATGCTAGTTCTAGCTCAAATGGAACTTCGAGCTCCAAACACAAGCGCCCTAACTGGTTTGATAAGGGAAAAGGCAAGGAAGAAGCAGGTCCTTCAGGGAAGAAACCCAAGTTTAACCAACATGAAAGAGGGAAGCGTCCCCACATGAAAAAGCTTGCAAGGGTGAAATGCTACAACTGTGACAAGAAGGGTCACTATGCTCGCGACTTGTCGTGAGCCAAGAAGGTATGCACCCCTTGTACTTTTCAGAACTTTACTTATGTGTCGAGTTCTGTATTCTTAAGCGAGTCTAATCCTTTGTGACTGTGGATTCGGGAGCGACGGACCATGTAGCGAAGGATAGAGGATCCTTCGTGGAATTCCGACGAGTACCAACTGGATCTAAGTGGATCTATGTGGGAAACAACTCCGAGCTGAAGTGAAAGGAATTGGCACATGCCAACCGAATAAGCGTGGTGGGACGCACTTTGTTCCTTCATGATGTGCTGTATGCTCCGGAGATTCATCGGAATTTAGTGTCTGTATTAGTGTTGGTTAAATTAGGTTTTAATATGAACTTTTGTAATAGAGGTGTGAATTTGTTTTTGGATACAAATTACTATGGTTGTGGTTATTTTCTGGATGGTTTTATTATATTAGATATTGATTATGTTAATACTAATGTTTGTTATTCCCTTCTCACGTCTCCTAATAAATATGATAATGATGTGAATGTGTGGCATGCTAGACTTAGTCACATTGGCCAACAGCGTATGAATAGACTAGCCAAAGAGGGCTTGTTGGGCAATATTGTAAAAGTCGATTTGTCCATATGTAAGCATTGCCTAGAATGGAAAACGACAAGGAAACCATTTGGAAAAGGAAAAAGAGCTTAATTTCCTCTGCATTTAATCCATTCGATGTACGTGGTCCAATGAATGTGAAAGGAAGGCATGGGGCTGTTTATTTCATCACTTTTATAGATGATTATACTCGATACGGATATGTCTATTTGATTTCTCATAAATCTGAAGCAATAAGTTGTTTTAAAGGTTTATGAACCTGGTAGAGAATCAATTAGACAAGAAAATAAAAGCATTGAGATCCGATCGAGGTCGAGAATATTTATCGATGAGTTAAGAAAATTATGTGATGAAAAAGGAATAGAAAGACAGTTGTCTATTCCGTACACTCCTCAACAAAATGGTGTTGCGAAAAGAAGAAACAGAACCCTACTTTGGAAATGGTTAGGTCCATGATGGCGCATGCTAACTTGCCTATCACCTTTTGGAGTGATGCATTGTTAAGCTGCTGCGTATATACTTAACCGTGTGCCTTCCAAATCAGTTACTTCCACTCCATATGAGTTATGGACAGGTAGAAAACCGGACTTAAGTTTTCTTAAGCCATGGGGTTGTGCTGCCTATACACATGAGTCCTCTCACAAGTTTGGGAAATTGGGTCCCAGAGGAAAGAAGAGTATTTTCATAAGATACTCTGAACACTCGAAAGGATATGTGTTCATAGGTGAGCAAGAAAGTGGAAGTATAACTGAATTTGAATCACGAGATGTCACATTCTTAGAGGATGAATTTCCTAAGAAGGGCGAAATAGGGGAAGATTGTTCCCTATTTGAAACCTTGGATCAAGATAATGACCTTAGTGGACTTCGTCCAAGTGGGAGTAATATGAGAAGTGATGAATTAAATTCAACTCATTCTCAATTACAACCACGTGATGAGACGACATCATCATTACCTAATCCAAGTGGGAGCACAATGGGGAATGATGTGCAAAGTGTACAATCTCCCATACGGCGAACAAGTCGCCAAAGCATTCCCGTCGACGTTTTGACATTGAAGGGGAAACTTTATGGTTGCTCCACAAGATGAGGATGAGCCAAGAAATATCAATGAGGCTCTGAATTGCCCTAGTAAGGAAAAGTGGATTCATGCAATGGAAGAGGAAATGGAGTCAATGAAATCAAACCAAGTCTCGGGAACGGTTGATCTTCCAAAAGGACGAGCTATTGGGAACAAGTGGGTTCTCAAAATAAAGCGAAAGGCTGATGGCTCGATTGAAAGGCATAAGGCTCGCCTTGTGGCGAAGGGGTATAATCAACGGGAAGGAATTGATTATGAAGATACGTTTTCTCTGTAGTGAGATTTACTTCAATTCGCATTATTTCGGCAATAGTGGCTAGTCTGGATCTTGAATTACATCAAATGGATGTAAAGACTGCTTTCCTCAATGGAGAATTAGAGGAAGAAATATATATGGAACAGCCTGCTGGTTTCATAGTGAAAGGCCAAGAAGAAAAGTATGTCGACTTTTGAGGTCGATATATGGTCTTAAGCAGTCATCAAGACAATGGTATATACGTTTTCATAATGCCATAATGGCATATGATTTTACAATGATTGATGAGGATCATTGTGTATATATCAAAAGATCCAAGGATCAATTTGTGATCATATCATTATATGTTGATGATATACTAATTCCTGGAAGCAATATGGAGTTTGTTAAGACTGTCAAGAGTTGGTTGTCTTCCAACTTTGAGATGAAGGATATGGGTGAGGCTGCATACATTCTTGGAGTTAAGATTTCGAGAGATCGTTCGAAGAGATCGTTGTCTCTTTCGCAAGAAACCTATATAAATAAGGTTCTTGAACGATTTCGTATGCAAGGCTGTAAACCTATAGACACTCCTATTGCAAAAGGTGAAGGATTGAGCCATAGACTGTGTCCAGGGACTCCACAAGAGAAGGAACAAATGAAACATGTTCCTTATGCTAGTGCTGTTGGGAGCTTGATGTATGCTATGATGTATACAAGACCCGACATATGTTTTGCAGTTTGAATGGTGAGTAGATACCAATCCAATCCGAGGTCCAAGACATTGGAAAGCCGTCAAGAGAATACCGAGGTATCCGAAGGGAAGCGCTGATTTCAAGTTGAATTACCAAGGAAAGGATCTGCGACTTGAAGGCTATTCGAGATCTTTGATTGGGAGGAGATTTAGATGAAAGAAAATCTACCTCTGGATTTGCTTTCTTTCGAGCAATGGCGCCATATCATGGAGCGGTAAGAAGCAAACGTGTATAGCCTTATCCATGATGGAAGCTGAGTTCGTGGCATTATCAGCAGAGCGGTACAAGAAGCAGTTTGGCTTAAGAGATTCTTGGATCATTTAGGTGTTATTGAGAAAGCTGCAAATCAATTATTGGTTAACTATGATAGCCAAGCAGCTATAGCATACACCAAAGATCCAAAGTATCATGGCAAGACCAAACATATAGATACCAAGTATAACTTTGTCAAAGATATGGTTGCACGAAAGGATGTGAACTTACAGTACATATCTACGCATAGAATGGTAGCAGATCCTATGACAAAGCCAATACCTAGAAATGTGTTTTGTGGTCATGTAAAATCTCTAGGATTGCGTAGAGTCTGATGTACTGAATTGTAATTTCCATGAGTTGTTCACATTTATGAAATTTTGTTTTTCATTGATTAATGCCTATGAATCTTTGTTTGATCTTTATGCATCTCAATACTCAGTGTATTATTTTAAGTTGAGTAAGTATGTCGGACAGATAAAAGATTAGCCCACTCACACGGGTAATCGCCTCTATTTCTTGTGTGATGAATAGAGATGAGACTGTTTTTAAGCTTATTATCTAGGTGATAATCGAGAGCTCAAGCTTAAAATACGTATGTCGCCTTAATCGAGTGTTAAGATGAGGACATAATACTTACTATGTCCGAAAGTAAAATACCCCACATATTTTACTTTATCGTCTAAGATGCCGGATGTGAGTTCGATGAATTTTGTAAAAGAGTAGGTACGTGAACTCAAGTTAGACATTGGGTATGTGAACTATCATCTGTACGGTATTGAAAGGTGTAGACATACGCTCCATGGGAAAGGAGTTAATATCGTAATACGTATTTCATACTACGTATGCATGAGCCGACCAATAAGAGTGGCAAAAGTTTGATCTCAACTTTTATGACGTGTGAGACTCTTGAGGAAAAGAGTTCCTCAATTTTAGTGCCCTCATGACTTTTACTTATTCTCAAGGTTTCTTTTTAGTGTTTGCTATCTTAGGATGTTGCCAATGGTCATGAGTTGATTCAATCTAATGGGACATTTCTAGAAAAGCAAGCTGGATTGAAATTGAGAGTTTGAAGGAAAGAGGAAGATCGATTTTGGAGAATCACATTGTGGTTTTGTATTCACTGGTCGACCAATTATGATTGTCTTTGTGATAACTATAATTGTGAATACAATATATATATCATGTTTAAAAGAGATCAAGAGAGATATAAATGTGATCGATCGATCTAAGTGCGCATACTAAATCTACTCAAAGTGTGACGCCCAATTATGAGCTGCTACATATTCCTAACAGATGTATAGCAAACGAGCTCTCAAAGTATGCTGGTCGCACGGATTATTCACCGATATGAAAGTTGAAGAGAGGTAAAGAGAATCCTGTTCGACCCACCATGTGCGAGTGGGAGATGAAGGCTTTATTTGATTTGGGCTTAAGGCCCGTCCGCCCCAAGTTGGGCCCAGAAGCCCGGCCCACGGGAATAGGGCCCGTGGATAGAAGGGGGTATAAAAGGGAGGGAGAGAGAGAGAGAAAAGGTACCGTTTAATCAAAAAAGAAACGACGTACGCTTCTCTCCCTCTCTCTCTCTGTCGTTTTCCTCCAAAAGGAAACGAGTGACTCCGAAGGCGTTTTTGCTTCATAGGATCAACGGTACCAAGATTTCTCTTCCTCCATTGGCGTCGGTGTTTAATCTGTGGCTAAAAGGTACGCTCGAATCCGTGGTGTGCTTTAGGATCGGTGATACGTGTTCGTTTTCTCGGGCTTGTCTTCCGCATTGATTTAGGGGTTCGATTTAGTGTCGAATCCGGTATTTCGGGGATCAGTCATTCCCAACAGTTTCACCGCACGCCGCCGGAATCAAAGGCAGTGATCGCCAACAGACGGTGGCGAACGGCAGAGAACGACATAATCTTGAGCCACCTCCTCACGCCCTCCTCGCCCGCCTCAGGCGAGTCATTCCCGTTATTTCTACTGCTAGCTCAAGATTCTAGAAGCTTCAAGTTGCTCTCCTCACTTGCTCGTTGCGCCTCCCTCCGCTCACAGACGCTCCTTCGGTCACGCTCGCTTTCGTTAGAAGAGTGGGCCTAAAAAGAAAAAACAAAGCTAGGTGGGGCGAATGGGCTTAAAGGATATATAAAACATCGACAAAAACTCAGACAAAAACTCAGGTGTCAACATGGGGATAGACCAATCTAGATCTGCTTGAAAAACTTGGCACTGTGGATTCAAATGAAGTTGTTTCATGGATCCTGCAATCTCAGCACGAGTCTTAGTTTGTATTTATTTGTCAATCCGCTTCTTTTTCATGGTTACCCACGGAAAAGATTCGGCCTACAAAACTTCCACTCCACAGTCAATCAAATATTTCTTATTTGACAGTATGATTAAGATTTTAGCTTGGGATTGATATATTCCATCTATTACAATGATGACCACATCTTAGGAGTGCGAATGACACCACTTAGAACTGCTTGTGCAGGTGGCTTTGGTAAGAATACTGGACATGATCCGCATCTGCTGTTTACGCTTAGTGCCGTGCAAATTTTTGGCCCTTTTTGATAAGTTAAATGTTATTGACATCAATAAGGTGACATATTGTATCCTTTGGAATAAAGTATCCTAGATTTGCAAACTCTTACAATCGGCGTAAGTTCCTTGATGTTGTTCTATGTTTTAAAGTTTACAATACAATGAGAGTGACAAAATTGCCTTAGGCTCTGTTTTGCATGTCAGAGATATGTTATGGAATTTTGATCATAGTTACTTTATAGTGTGTGTATTGCTAGCCAAACATTGACGAGGGGCCTGTCACTATGGAGATTGAAGTTACTACTGTTGGATAATCTCTAGTATCAAATGTTTTACATTGTTGTGCCTGAACAATGATTCAGACATCAGGGCAACTGCAGAACAAAGATGAATCTTTCTCTGGGGATATAGGGGGAGAAGTCCATACTCGGTGTTTTGTCCTCGTCCTTGATCAATTATAATTTTTGTGCTTCTTGAGGATGTTTCTTAAATAATTGACATCCCTTTCACCTTTTTTTATTTCCTTTGAAGGTTCTCTTGTTGTGCTATATGCTGTCTTGCGATACTGAAACGGTTGGATTCAATAAATGTGGGGAAGGCTGTAAGTTATATGGTGAGTTGCAAAACTTTGGATGGCGGTTTGGTTGCACTCATGGTGCAAAGTCTCATGCAGGGCAAAGTATGGCATAACCTTACGCCGGAGCTCTTTCGCTGGTTTCTAATTTCTGATTGGTGCCTAGTAAGTCATGCATTTGCTTAAATACATGGTGGTCTTCTAATTATGTTCCAATGAACATCCAAAGGATAAAACCGAGTTGCCACAATTTTAGGACATTCCTTAGGACTCATCTTAGACGTGAGAAAGTATACTGATTCTGGAGGAGAATTAGGCATAAAACAATGAAGCACCAAGCAAGTAAAACAATAAAGTACCAAAAGTCTGAAACATATTGTATTGGTACCAATTCAATCATAAACTTTTCAATTGAATCAATTCAGTCATAAACATTTTTACATTTGTACCAATTAAGTCTATTCGGCCAATTTTGGCAAGCCAGCACTGACGTGAACGTCGATCGGTGGCCAAACGCTGATGTGGCAATTTTTAAATATTTTTTTGAATTTTTTCCTTTTTTTTTCCTTTTCTTTTCTCCATTCTTCCTCCTTGGAATGTTTCGGCAAGCTTGTGAGCCTCCGGTGAGGCTCACCAGCCCAGGCGAGGGCGTGAAGCCCTCGCCCGCCGCGCGAGGTCACGGCCCTTGCCCGGCCTCTCCCAAAGCTGCCGATGAGGCGGCTTCGCCCGGACCTGGGCAAGGCCAGCCTTGCCCTGGCCTTACTGCCGGCAAAGGTGGCCTCGCTGCGACTAGCAAGGCGATGGCGGCCATCGCCAAAGCGGAGGCAAGGGCTTCCGTGTCGGAGGCTCACCGGCCACTAGGCGAGGGCCACTAAGCCCTCGCTAGCCATCGGCGAGGGTCGTGGCCCTCGCTTGGCCTCGTCTAGGGCCGCAGGTGAGGTGGCTTCGCCCAGATCTGGGTGAGGCCAGCCTTGCCCTAGCCTTGCCGCCGGCAAAGGCGGCCATCGCCGAGCCGGTGTGCTAGCGATGGCCACCTTCACTGCGGCAAGGCTTGGCGAGGACCGCGTTGGCCCTGTTTGTGGGCAAGGCCACCTTTGCTCGCAGCAAGGCCATGGCGAGGCTGGCCTCACCTAGATCGGGGTGAAGCCACCGCCCGCGGCCCGGGCAAGGCCGAGCGAGGGCCGCAACCCTTGCCGGCGCCGGAGGCTCGCCAACCGCCGCAAGGACGGTCTAAGGAGGAAGGAGGGATAAAAGAAAAGGAAAAAAAAAGAAAAGAAAATGATAATAATAATAAAATTCAAAAAATTCAAACAAAATATTTAAAAATTACTACATTATCGTCCGATCACGGTCGACGTCCATGTTGGCGCCGGCTTTCCACTGGCCAAAATTGGCCGGATGGACTGAATTGGTACAAATGTAAAAATGTTTAGGATTAAATTGGCCCGATTGAAAAGTTTATGACTAAATTGGTATCAATGCAATAGGTTTAGGATTTTTTTGTACTTTTTCCCAAAGAATTAGGCATAAAACAATGAAGCACCAAGCAAGTAAATTAAGATGCACAAGAGCCTGACCGAGTACCTTGCTATAAAGCAGCTCATTTTCTCTCTTCTTTCAATTCAAATAAGAAGATATTTGCAAAATAGAGAACAAGAATGTAGGAGCCATCATGAAGTGAGAACAATTGGTGTTCTTGCTTCAATAGATAACAAAGCCGTGTGTATTTTGTTTAGCCAATTGTCCAGTCGGTCAAGTAGTAAATTTGACCTGTGAAATCCCCAGCCATAAGCAACAAACCTCAAATTACCAATGAAAAATACAGTTGTTGAAAATATATATATATATATATATATATATATATATATACCTGGATATCCCATTTTAATTTTGTATGATGAACCAAGAAGAGAAGCATTGTTTGCTTCATTTTAAATCATTGAGAGCTCCTCACAAGTAATAATGAGACAATGGATACTCATTAATGCGATCATTATCCAAACCTTAGAATATACTTACAGATAAACTCTTCACAAGAATATGCTTAACATCCGGTTGTAGAAAGTTTTGTGTGCTTTGTAATAACATTCATGGGAATGGTTCGATTCTCAAATGGTCGATTGCAAACGTTTAAATCGTGGTTCTCCATCTAAGCTGTTTCTAGAATTTTGAAGTTTTCTAATTGCAAGTCAGCTCACCAAATAGACATAATTCTTGTAATACCCCTACTAGCAGATGCACAACGCGCTGGCACATGATTCCACTCAATCGAGCAGTCCACAAAAGCATAGCAACATAACTAGACTAGGCATACGGGTAGTCAAACAAATGCAAGAAAGCATACCCTTATACAGCTATTACCATATGAAGCTAGAGCTAGAGCTCGAGCTCATTCTTAACTGCGCAAAGATAAATCACACGAGTACATTCAACTAAACACTAACTGCCACACCAAAAAAACACCAAAAAAATAAAAATTTGGAAAAGTGAGTCTTCTTTTTTCTATTTATCGAATCCTAACATAAATGGTAAATACATGATTTGACCCATATCACAGTTCACTTGTAATCACAACATAATACGATACGCGAGATCGATATCAAATTTACTAGAACATTACAGTTTTGCATTTGAAAAATGAGGGAACAAGAAAATTGGGAAGGAGGCTTGCTTTATCATAAAGTTGCGTTCAAGTCCGACCATGTCTTTAATTATTGCTTTGCCTAAACTTTGTATTATCGATGTAATCAAACCAATGATTGTGCCCTCCACGTAGTAAAATGACACAATATACATGAGATATAATCCATCTCTTAGGCATTGAGAGAAATGTTTCATAGTGATGCTAAAGTTTAGATGATCAATGCCAAAAACTTCCCACTTTTCTTTTGCAAGTTATCTTCTTGATATGGCGTATTGCTACCAGAAACCCTTAAACTTTAGAATTCTGTGCAATGTTGTCTTTGACTTTTTTTTTTTTTTTGCAATCAAATTATTGAACTATGATTTATCCATTCACATTGGATCTTACATTAAAAGATGAAAAAAATGCTTATGTGACCGTTAAATGCCAAGTTGACTCAATGTGGCTCTTGTGTTCTTATCAGAAAGATTAAAGAAACAAAAAAAGTAAATTTTCTTCATCGAAGAAAATTTGGAGCGACAACACCATCTTGAGCCCAAGCCCACAGGCAATTTGTCGATAGTGTTGGAGTTAGATGAGGGGAGTAAGGACAAAGGTCGGAACACTTTTCAATAGAAGCCCACCCAATTGGCTTCGACTTTTGAAGCAGAGAGCGGTGGCTTCAGCCGCCCGTGGCTTTCTCAACGGTGTTGCGTTGATTTCCAACAGCATTGTGGATATTGGAGATGACTAGAAATTCTCCGTGTCTTTTTCTCTCATATTTTAAGTCAGTCATATTTTGGGCCAAACCCAGCCCAAAATTAAATTAATGCCAATCCAAGAGGACTTGTTTAGGCCCGAACCTTTCAACCGGGCCTGAAGTTGATCGGGTGGGACATATTTTTCAATAAAAAAGCCACCCATTTGCAACTGTACTTCCAATTACTAGACACCAAAGGAACTCGCGAACTCATTGCTACACCATTCTTTATTTGCGATAGACAAACAAGCAATCCTATTCTGTAACATGGAAATGGCAACAATTTATTGCTTATGCCTCTTCAGGATCAATTTTTTTCCCAAAAATCAGCCAACTAATATTAAATTAACCCCAGTAGCAACCGGTCACGATATTCCAACAATATTAACCCTAAAGCAGTGAATATGGTGCTGAATATTAAAGCAAGGCAAAACCAACACCCACATATTTTACGTGAAAAACTCAGTACATGAAAAATCATTGGGCCAGTCAAAATCTTCCACTAATCATTAATAATAGCAAAATACATACTAGTTTATCTCTAATAACACAGCTAGAGGCTCTTCACATTAGCAAAACATCATCACAGCAAAGGTGAATTAATACAAAGATGCAAGAAAGATCTAACCGCAGCAGAGAAAATTAAGAGACAATTTGGAGAAGATTTTAACAAACAGAATCAATCAACTTGTAGATCTTGGACTCACGTATAGCATACCGAACTTTCCGCCAATTCCAACAAAGTTACACTATTGAATCCGAACTGCCTCTTCTCTTTTTCAAAGCAAAGCTCTCCGCCTCCTTCTCTTTGTAACATTGAATTGCTCTTCTCTATCTTCTAAATCAAGAACATTCAGTCCTATCTTTTTTTTCTTTTCTTTTTGAATTTAAGATGATGACATGGGGCTCGCAAGAGGTGGATCCAGCCCAGCAAATCTCCCCCTCTGCCTCACAAGGGAAGTTCCATCATACCCACTTTATCTGTACAAGAATTAAGTTTCACGATAAGCAAGGTTTAAGTCATCATATCATATCCATTATCATCGGTGTAGACTTTCTCAAGTAAGAAAATTTTCTTTTTTAATTTTTCTTGGATCCAATGACAAGGATAAAGCATCAGTCTTGGGTAAAGCAACCAGATGCATTTTTAGTGAACATCAATCTTATCTTCAGCAATATGACAAGGATTAAAGCGTCCTGCATAAAGCTGTCTTGTATTTGCATGAATAGATCTGATCTTGTTAGAGACAAGACCACTCATCTCTAACTAATAACAGCAACTACCAAAGAGTTGATATATCTAGGGCATAACATGAATCGCTCTTTGAGGATAAACGCCCTCTAAAAATGCCAAGAGGGTGCCTCGATGACACCACAGATGAAGTGCCTTGTCTATCGCCAATCGCATGTCACCTAAGAATGGACCTAACTTTTAGTAGTAACAGACCATACATAAATCTGTTACAGCAAGTAAGAAATAATTACAGTAACCAAAACGGACTCTGCTCCTAGCAACAACTTCTACAAATTCCTGAGAGCGCAATCTTGATTTGTGTTTGTAGCTTCTTCAAGCCTAAACCACCTTCACATATTATAAAACTAAGGGTCGTGTTACAACAAGTTTGTACCTGTGTTTAATATCCCTTTTCAAATGGTGAAAATACAATATTGAAATGGAGATATCAGTTCCCCTATGTCTTGTTTAGTTTGCTTGCAAACCATAAATGATGGAGGTTGAGATCAATGGAGTAATCTGACAAGCCTAAATTTCAAGCTGCTAAAACAAGTGTGTCTACAGTATTGTCTCTTTTATTATCTAATCTTTTGTTTTGATAGGGAATTTTTTCGAAACATACTAAACTGACTTCAAAGGCACTTTTGCAGCCATGATATTAGGTTATAGCAGGGTTGTGTTTGTCCGAGACTACATGGGTGCATAGCTTAGAGGGAATTTAATGAAATATCGATCGACTAAATTAAAGTTCAACGCAATCAAATGCTAAGCTCTTAAGAAATACTGCCCGGTAGAGACTTGATTAAGAAATTTAACCAAAGCTCTCTGCGTTTTTCTTTTCCATAGTGACGACGGGCCCAATAATAATATAAAGTTTCCTTTAATCATATTAGGTTAGATATTATTTTGTGGTGCCAAATGCAGCTGGTCAATTTCAGGTGAAGCATTTGACAATAATTATGTCGTGTTTGTTTCACGAAAAATAAATGATCCCGAAACCATTTTTAAAAAATGATCCTTGTATCGTTCGAAATAATTAGTTAATAAATAATATTTTCATTATTAATAATAATTTATGTTTAAACATTTTGGTGAACGATAAAAACATTTCCCAATCATTCATTTTTGTAAACAATGTAAGTAATATTTTTGAAAAATATTTTTCAAATTATTCATTTTCCGCAAAATAAATAGAGGATAAAAAAATTCAGGAGAAGAAAATGGACAATTAGGCCCATTTTTCGTCGGCCCAAAAAGCTTTATGGGCTTATTAAAACCTACGTTCCTCAGAAAAACGAAATAAAGTTTCATCTTTCGGTCGACTTGAAGAGCATTTTTGGTTCTGAATCGAGCTCAAACCTTCGTTTTCGCTCTAATTCACCTTCGATCGATCGACTGCTAAGGTCTTCGGGGAGCTTCTGCGAGCGTTTTGCACTACTAATCGTCACGCCGCCGCTTCTGTTCTTCAATTTGATATCTATTTTGCTTTTTAAAGCTAGTTTCCGTTGAAGTAGCGACTGTTTCTCGCTGATTAGATCGTCTTTGACCTGGGCCTGGCTGGTTTCTGGCTCGGGTAGCTAGAAAATGTCGGAGATCTCTTGTGGTGACTCTAATAAATAGTAGTGTAAGAAGGTGAGATGAAGATTTAAGAAATGTTGTGCCGTAGTTGCGTTCGAGCCGTAATTGCCGACGGGTGTCCGTGGAATTACTTTCGTTGGACATGCTTGTTCGTATGTCGAAATGGCGTGCTTTCTTTGAACTGGAGATTATTTTGTGCTCGAGGCAGAAAATGGGAATGCGAGCAATTTGAACATGGACCTATCTTCTCCAACTGGGAAGAGAGATGTGCTTAATTCCCTTTTTTCCATGTTAATGTGCATGTGATTGTTCAAAAGGAAGTTGAACATAATCTGTTGTTAAATTTATAGGATCATTATGATCCTTGATGACCTCACGAAATTTCGTAATTGTATACTTTTTGCGCTTGAGTTGCTAAGTTCTTATGTGGCATGTGTGAGATTTGATACCATGTTCATTGATATGTAGTCTCTTATTGACTGATGGGAGAGCTCGCTGGCGATAAACATGTCAAGTACATATTGTCTGATGAAAAGGTAGGGATGAAATTTTAACAATCCCCTTCTTGTTCTCTTGTCCACTTTTCTGCTAGTTACTGAGAATGACTTGTCTATCTGGATCTATCATTCAGCATTTCGGAGTATACTGATTTGAGTTTTTGGGTTGATATAGCACTCAGAAAAAAAAAAAAAGTCGGTGGTTTTGGAGTGCTAGAGATTGAATGGAGCATATTGGGGATTGACAATTCTAGATCTTCTTGGAAAACTTGGCAGTGTGGATTCAAATGAAGTTGTTTCTTGGATCCTGCAATGCCAGCACGAGTCTCATTTGTATTTATTTGTCTCTCAGCTTCTTTTTTGCGATTACCCACGAAAAACATGCGGCTAACAGAACCTCCATTCCACATTCAATCAAATATTTCTTATTTGACAGGATGATTAAGATTTTAGCTTGGGATTAATAATTCCATCTGTTACAATAATGACGGCATCTTAGAAGTGATTAGTGTTGCTTTATTTATTTATTTTGTGAAACTTCACTCTAAAGAACAAAATGTGAATGTCACTTAGGGCTGATTGTGCTGGCGGATTTGGTGGAAACATTAGACGTTTTCTGTATCTGCCGTATACACTCATTGCCGCGCAAAACTTCGGCCCTTTTTGACAAGTTAGATTTTCTTGACATCAATAAGGTGACAGATTATATCCTTTGGAATAAAGGGTCCTAGATTTGCAAACTCTTACCATCGATGCAAGTTCCTTGGTGTTGTTTTATGTTTTTAAGTTTTCAACATCATGAGTGACACACTTACCTTAGGCTCTGTTTTGCCCTTAAGGGTCAGATTGTGTCATGTTATGGAATTTTGGTTACAGTTACTTTACAGTGTGTATATTGCTAGCCAGACATTGATGAGGGGGGCTCTCTCTATGGAGATTGAAGTTGCTACTGTCGGATAATCTCTGGTATCAAATGTTCTACATTGTCGTGTGTGAACCATGAGTCAGACATCAGAGCAGTGCGAAACGAAGATGGATCTTTCTCTGGGGATGTATGGGGAGAAGTTTACAGTCGGTATCTTGTCCTCATCTTGGATCAGTTATAATTTTTGTGCTTCTTGAGGATGTTTCTTAAATAATTGACATCCCCCCAATCCTTTTTTTCCCTTCGAAGGTTCTCTCATTTTGCTATATGCTGTTTTGCGATACTAAAACAATTGGATTCGATAAATGTGGAGAATGTTGTCAGATATATAGTGAGTTGCAAAACTATGGATAGCGGGTTTGGTTGCATTCCCGGTGCAGGGTCTCACCTGAAATGATACAATTGCAAACAGCCTTCCCTTCCATCTTGACGGTATAATCACTGTGTGCACCATTGATGTCTATCTAAGATATCCTAAGACCACGCACTAATGTCCTTGCTCTCTCAACTAATCTAGCTAGTAGTAGTTAACAGTTGGAGAAAACCATCTGGTCTAGCTATATCTACAAGGAACTATTTGTCGCCAAAATGCCAACTAAGATTCCAGATCTCGCCATACTATCACAAAAGGAAAAGAAACTTCAAAGTTGCCTAAAATATTATTAAGCTACGATCTTACAAGACAATGATCTCCTTAGGATCGGTAAGACTATAGTCTCATATAAATTGAATACAGTTTAATCTTGGCGATATATTTCGAGAATGTAAACTTGACCTCAAGTCATACTTATTGAATTTAATTAATCATCTGTTTCAAATAATTTTTCTTTGCAATTCCTAGGATCCTACAATGAGCAGTTACAAGTAGTCTATATACGGGGACACAGTAGGTCCACAATTGATGGTAAGTATTCCAATCCGAATAACCTCCGGACTTAGTAAAGTAGTAATCAGGAGATTAACAGAACCGCTTAAATCGTAGAATGCTTTGCTAACTAAGCAAGTAAGCACACTTCAAACGCGTAAAACCCGCAATGAGCAACAATTGAAAAATGCCTTCTCATAAGCAGCCACGAAGGACCCAATAAATTGCAGTTCTTTCCTCTCCTAGCTAAGCAATAACGAAAGTTTCTCCAGTTCATTGTCCTACCCTTGAATAATATAGAGCAAATGTAGCAACCCAACCAAATCTAGCAAGTTTGTCATAACCTCATGCTGAGCTCTTTCGCTGGTTTCTAATTTCTGATTGGTGCATAGTAAGTCATGTATTTGCTTAAATACATGGTGGTCTTCTCATTATGCTCAATGAACACATCCAAAGGATAAAACCAAGTCGCCATAGTTTTAAGACATTCCTTAGGATTCATCTTAGACGTGTGAAAGTAGGAAGGAATTGATGACTTCAGTGGATAATTAGGCATAAAACAATGAAGCACCAAGCAAGTAAATTAAGAAGCACAAGAGCCTGACCAAGCACCTTGCCACGAAGTGGCTCACTTTTCTATCTTCTTTCAATTCAAATAAGAAGATATTTGCAAAACGGAGAACTGGAACGTGGGAGTAATCCTGAAGCGACAAGATTTGGTGTTCCTGCTTCAATAGATGACAAAGCCGTGTGTATTTTGTCTAGCCAATTGTCTAGTCGGCCAGGTAGTAAATCTGAGCTGTGGAATCCCCAACCATATGCAGCGGACTTCAAATTACCAATGGAAATCACAACTGCCCAAAAAAAAGAAAAAAAAAAGGATATCCCATTTTAATTCTCCATGATGAATCGAGAAGAGAAGCACTGTTTGCTTCATTTGAATCATCAAGAGCTCCTCACAGGTAATAAACAGACTGTGGATACTCATTAAAGCGACGATTATCCAAACCTTAGAATATACTTATAGATAAACTCTTCATAACAAGATGCACAACATCCTCTGCACATGATTACACTCAATCAAGCAGTCCACAAAAGCATAGCAACATAACTAGACTAGGCATTCAAACAGTCAGACAAATGCAAGAAGGCAGACCCTTATACAAATATTACCATATGAAGCTCGAGCTCATGCTCTACGCAAAGATAAACCACACGATTACATTCAACTAAGCACCAACTGCCACTCTGACCAAAAAAAGAAAACACCAACTGCCAAACCATTCTTACCTGTTCTTCAGCGATTAGCTAGTGATCCAGATCTTGAGTTCAGGCCCATGACTCCCGCCACTGATGCAGTTAATGAATGCACTAAATTCCTCCTACTGAGCAGCACCGAAGAAGAAAATGTGTACGAGAGTGAAAAGTGGCACTGGAGAAGGACTTGAAGCTCACGGACATGAAACTTGAAGCTCATGGAATACGAGCTTCAAGCTCGCGGACAATGGAACCTGGGAAAGGAGAGGCGACAGTGATCGACAGACTTAAGCTTGCAAGGAGCAAGCGAGGATTGGGCGTGGAGTCACAGAGGAGCGAGCCACAGCGATTTGCTTGAGCAGCGGGGGGAGAAAAGAAGAACTTTAATCCCAATTCGAGTCGCAATTTGAGACCGACTTAGCCACCTCGGTCCTAAAATCCACTTCAAGCACTTTTTGCCTTCTTTCTTTTTGCCAGTTCTTTTGCCGACTGTCTTGCTCTCTCTTTTCTTCTCTTCATTTTCCTAGTTCTGCACAGGGAAATAATAGGGTGAAACAAACGCGCCCAAGATTTTTTTTGAAGTTTTCTCCTCTTTCTCCTTCCTTGTTGTTTTGCCGACTCTGTCTTTCTCTTCCTTTTCTTCTCTTTATTTTCCCGGCCCTGCAGAAGGAAATAATAAGGTGAGTTGAGGTCTCTTGCTCCTAAATTTCTCTTAATAAAGGCCCTTTTGTTATACATGGTGAATGATGTAATATCTCCAACCTCACCACCGAAGTTGATGCGCGCGCGCACGCACAGCATATGGAGATTCCCAGAAAGTTGGGGAATTTTAATAAGATTGTCCTTGGTTGCACGTTTTAGAATCAGTTCATTGTCTCTCTCCACTAGAATAAAGCAGAAATAGAAAGCAAGGAAAGCAGAATAAATAGCGACGATCTATGATAGAAAGAAGGCATACCGTTTTCTGCATAGAATCCCCTGTTCCAGTTTCAGAGTCCGTTTTCTGCATAGAATCCCATGTTTCAGTTTCAGAGTCCGCTGTTTCAATTACAGAGCTCCACGCTAGCATTGCTCCATTCCGAATCTTCTCTCTATAAGACTTCCAATCGTCCACCATCACATCGTCGGAATAGTCGGGACTAATACGACAGTCGGGTAACTTCCCGCTACCTATTATGAGTATCGTGCAATTATCTGGTATTTTTGAGCTCAATGGATTAAGAATCTTTTCCACTGATCTGCAGTATTCAATATGCAACTCATACAAAAACTCTAATTCATCAATGCCGTCGACAACCATCAGGCTCGAGCACTGTTCAATCTCTAACGACCTCAAGTACTTCGAGTTTGACAAACCGCGCAAGCTTTCTAATGAAGAGCACTTATTAATAGTAAGTTCTTCCAATGATTCCAACAGAGAATCAAAATTAATAGCCTGTACCTCTGGGAACCCCGACAGACACAATTTCGTAAGCATCTTTTGGGATGTTGGGAAAAGGATCTTTCCCCTCCAGTGATCAATCGACTCGGCAGCTTGTAGTTCATTGCACCCCGGCTCCTCCGGCTGACAAACCAAACTCTCGGAAGATCCGCAGTCTTGAATATGTGATCTTTCTGACGATTCTGTTCGAGTGCAAACGTATCTTTAATTATTGCTTTGCCTAAAGTTTGTATTATTGACCTAATCAGACCAATGATTGCAGATTGTGCCCTCCACATAATAAAATGACGTCAACGTACGTGAGATATTATTATCTCTTAGGCATTGAGAGAAATGTTTTATAGCGATGCCAAGGTTTAGACAACAAATCCCAAAAACTTACTACTTATCGTTCACAAGTTATCATCTTATTATGGAATAAAGCTATTGAAAATTCTTAATGTCTGTGCAATGTTGCCTCTGAATCTTTCTTTTTTGCAATCAAATTCTTAAACTATGATGTGTTCGCTCCAATTGGACCTTCCATCGAGGGGAAAAAAATGAAAATGTTTATGTGACCGTTAAGGATCACGATGGCCACATGGCTCCTACGTGCTATTCGTGAAAAACCAAAGATGAGAAAAGTTAAATTTTGTTCCTAAAGGAAATTTGGTGCAACCACGTCACTGTAGGCTGCCCTCAAGCAACTAGCGGTCGTGTTCGAGTTTGATCAATGGAGCGAGGACAGAGGTTGGAATCTTTCCCAATAGAAGCTCCCTTGATCGGCTTTGCCTTTCGAAGCGGCGACAGCAGCAGCATCTGGGCAAGGTGGTGATAGCTCAAATTGGGAGGCTCTCCTCCAACCTTTGATGGCTTTATTGATGATGATTTGTGGAGACCGAAGATGACTATAGATTCTTCGCATCTTTTTCTCTCGTCATTTAAGTTAGTCATATTTGGGGCCTGGCCTAGATCGAACCAGACGAGCTCAAAATAATTTATGCCGTGCCCGTAGGACTTGTTTAGGCCTGATGTAATCGGGTCGGGGCTGCTTTTAAATGAAAAGCAACTTGAAAAGCAGCTTGCGAGCTCACATTATGATATGCCATTTCCCACACAATTATTTATCTACGGTAGACAAACAAGCATTCCTATCCCTTTACATAGCTAGGATACAAACTTTCGCAGCAAAACATTACCATGCGAATCACTCTATCAGATTTTGCAACACTCAAGCGAATTCCCTGTCCCAAGCTCCAACAGGCTTACTTATACCCATCAGTTCTAGAAAGGAGCACCTGATAGTCTATGGGAAAGCACACTCAAAAAGCATATGTTGTCTAGATTCAAGAGCAGCTGAGCACAAGCCACATCGATCAACTGCAGAAGCCCCATTTTTTCATCCTCCCAAAGGTCTGCAACCCATTCAAGATTGCTAATCAAGGGTCGAAACAGAACTTAGTAGTGTTCGGATTAACCCAAATCAGTTTATGACATACATCCTTTGGCCTTCTTTCTCTAACCATGTTCCAAGACTCAGTCCAAGTAAAACAACCATATGCAATTCCAGTGAACATGACTCTAATCGTCGGCAATATGACAACACTAAAGCATCCCGCATAATGCTGTATTGTATTTGCACCATTAGATCTGATCTTGTTGGAGGCAAGACCACTCATCTCCGACTAGTAACAGTAGCTACCAAAGAGTTGATATATCTAGAGCAGAATCATGAATCACTCTCTGAGAATAAACACCCCCTACAAATGCCATGAGGGTGCCATGATCACACCACAAATGAACTGTCTTATCCATTGCGAGTCACTTGTCAAGTATGTCGCTTAAGAATGGACCTAACTTTTTGCAGCTTCCTTCAAGTATAGGTGAGTTACTTTTAGGAGCAACAGACCGAATAGAAGTCTGTTTTAGCAACAAAAGGACCCTGCTTTTAGCAACAACTCCTACCGATTGTGATTGTTTATGCTAATCTGCTGGTCTTTAACCTAAAGTTGTATGGTTTATTGTTCTCGCCCACGCCTCGCCCAATCCTTGTGGCTTCGCGAGCTTGAGTCTATTGTCTCCTTTCCCAGCTTCCATCCCATGTTCAACCAACCTTCGATCATGCACTTGCCATTTTCTTTTATGGAGCAGCATTCGTGGGTAGATTTAGTAAAGGGCCTCGAAATACTTTAATCTGTGTTTTCCATCACATGTAGGATTCAGTAGCTTGAAAAATGTCAAATTTGGGGCTTTGAGTATGTGCTGTTTAGCAGCCGAATTTTGATATAGATACTGGTTAGTGTTAGGATTGTGGTAAGATGATTGCAAAGTATATTGAGCTTATTGATATGGGGATGTTGCAAATGTTTATTCTGCAATCCTTGTTGATATTTTTCAGTACTGACTTGGATTTTGCAGCCACTCTCCCCAATGGACTAAGAGAATTACTGTTACTGGTAAGAAGGAAAAGGAACCAAATAGCCAGTATACTTCCATTCGATGTCCCTATTTTGAGGAATCTAGATTTAGATGAGCACGGTGAGACATTATGCTAAAAAGATACTGGCAGGGCAAGTCATGCTTTCTGCAAGATCAAATGCTGGTTTTTTATACTAACTATTCAAGCTTCCTGATTGTAAAGATAGTTTCAACTGGTCAATGGTTTGAAAGGGAATGGTCAAAAGATGATAATCAATCGTACTCCAAATGGTTTCTTTTGTTGCTGAATTCAACAGATAATGGACAAGATCTTGCCCATTCAAGCAATTAAGAATCTCACCTTCAACATTAAGGCAGATAGCTACAGAGGTTACACAGCATCCTGAGAAATTACTGAGACTCACAGTGATCCGTATGGCGGCACTCTTGGTTTGATAGCAGACAACTACCAAGAAGGTTGAGCGACTTATTTTGTTCTTATAGGTGTACCGTCAATTTAGCTTATTTTACAGTAGTCCAAGAGTCCAAAGGCTGATATACCAAATTGATTTGCAAAATAATCTGACAAACTAAAGCTGAATATTTAACATTGTGACAAAAAAAAAAAAAAAAAAAGCTGAATATTTAACAAATGAACAATATTTAACTACTCGACTAGAGTCACATTTCTTCGAGTCAGTTCTATATTCCCAGCATTCGTCATTTCTCATATAGCCACACAAAGCTTGTGTGGTTATAAGCGATGGGCACATTGAAGTTACCATTCAATGCATCAGTACACAGGGAAGCAACCCCCACAAATCAGCTTTGAAGAGGGCGTGCATTCATTTAAATATATTCATTCTGGAAGTCATAAAAGCTACAAAAATTCTCCCACAGCATTTGTCAATCCACATGATGGTGGATCAAAATGGACTCAACTGAGGAAAAGAAAGCAGCAAATGTTCCAGAGACCACATCCAAAGGATAAAACCCAGTCGCCACAGTTTTAAGACGTTCCTTAGGCCTCATCTTAGACGTGAGAAAGTAGGAAACACTGATTCTGAAGGAGAATTACGCATAAAACAATGAAGCACCAAGGAAGTAAATTGAGATGCACAATTGCCTGACCAAGCACCTTGCTACAAAGTGGGTCATTTTTCTCTCTCCTTTAAGTTCAAATCAGAAGATTGTTGCAAACGGACAACGGGAATGTGGGAGTAATCATGAAGTGACAAGATCTGGTGTTTCTGCTTCAACAAATAACAAATCCATGTATACTTTGTCCAGCGAATTGTTCCGTCCATCACACAGTAATTTGACCTGTGGAATCCCAAAACTCATGGATGCACCAATGAAACGCATACTGTCCCATCGACTATGCCCTCAATAAGGTGAACCTGAGTTGAGATATTAATGGTTAGACTATTGTAAAATCAGGTAAATGCTTGAATATCGGTTTTCTTTTTACGTATGCCTGAGCAGAGAAGGTGCAATCATTTACACCATCCAAGTATTTGCCATGACGGCGTACCCAAAAAAGGAAATTGTACCCTAGATTTTTAGCAACAGCACACTGATGCATATCTGAAGCTCTTCTATCCTTAAAACTAGAAATAGCGGTGGTCTGTCTACAAGCATGAGTACCTCAAAGTAATCATCTTTTACACCCCTGAAATTATAAACTTAGCATCTACGTGAAAAGAATAAAAAGAAATGCTGATTCACATCAGCCACCACTAGTTGTATAAAATATTTTTTGATTATTTCTAGCAAAGTCTCTTAATAGTGCGCATGTTCACAGCAGTCACTTGAGGCACATTCTGTGCAACCAACCCCCAAACTTCTAGTCCCTTCAACCATATGCAGCAGACCTCAAATTACCAATGGAAAATACAACTGCCCAAAATATGGAAAAAAAAAAAAACTGGATATCCTATTTTATTCTGTAAGATGAACCAAGAATAGGAGCATTGTTTGCTTCATTCCCAATCATTAAGAGTTCCTCACAGGTAATAAAGAGAGTGGGTACTCATTAATGCGACCATTATCCAAACCTTAGAATACACTTATAG
This sequence comes from Eucalyptus grandis, assembly GCF_016545825.1. Classification (NCBI taxonomy): domain Eukaryota; kingdom Viridiplantae; phylum Streptophyta; class Magnoliopsida; order Myrtales; family Myrtaceae; genus Eucalyptus; species Eucalyptus grandis. Next base: position 30,657,623 of record NC_052618.1, on the reverse strand, counting down.
ACGAGCTCTTCATGTGTAAAAAGTTTTGTGCGCTCTGCAATAACATTCATGGGAAAGGTTCAATCGTCAGATAGCCGACGATAAACGTTTACATTGCCGTTCTCCATCAAAGCTGTTTCCCGAATTTTTAAGCTCTCTAATCTTAAGTCAGCTCACCAAATACGCGCAATTCTGGTAATACCCAACTAACAAATGCACAACACGCCGGCACATGATTACAATCAACCGAGTAGTCCAGAGGAGCATAGCAACAAAACAAGACCAGGCTTTCAAATAGTCAAACAATTGCAAGAAAGCAGACCCTTATGCAACTATTACCATATGAAGCTAGAGCTAGAGCTCGAGCTCATGCTTAACAACACAAAGATAAATCACACGATTACATTCAACTAAACACCAGCTGCCACACAACTCGTACCTGTTCTTCAACGATTAACTGGTGATCCAGAGCTTGACTTCAGACCCATGACTCCCGCCACCGATGGAGTTAATGAATGCCCAAATTCCCCCAGCTGAGCGGTACTGAAGAAGAAAATGTGCATAAGAGTGAAAAGTGGCACTGGAGAAGGACTTGAAGCTCACGGACTAAGGACTCGAAGCTCGCGGATAAGGACTTGAAGCTTGCGGACAACGGAACCTGGGAAAGGAGAGACGGCAGCGAACGACGGACTGAAGCTTGGGAGGAGCAAATGAGTAGCGACGAGGATTGGGCGCCAAGTCACCGAGGATCGAGCGACAGCGATTTGCTTGAGCAGCGGGAGACAAGAAGAAGAAAAAGTGAAAAAGAACTCTAATCCCAATTCAATTCGGGATTTTCTTCAATTTTTTACTATTTACAGATTTTGGACAAAATTACTCTTGTTTTAGCTGCCGAAAAATATGGGCCACCAACTGACGAGCTCGGATCTTTATTTGAGACTGATTTGAGGTCATTTTTTCGAGAAAATGGCTTCACTTTAAAGATGCATTTATTTAACATAAAACTCAAAATTTGGAAAAACATTATTTAAAAGATGATTGGTCATATCTGTTACAAAAATTAACAGACAAAAATATTTTCTTTAATATCAATAATTTATGCCTAGTTATATTCTTGGTGATAAATATATTTTCATTCATTCATTTTTATAAAAAATATAAGCAATTATCTTTTGAAAAATATTTTTTAAATCTTGAGTTTTTCTCAAACAACCGAACCAATCCTTTCATTTCAAATTTTCCCCTCTTGCTTTCTCCTTGTTCTTGTGCCGACTCTGTCTCTCTCTTCCTTTTCATCCCTTTGTTTTCCCGGTTCTGCAGAAAGAAATAATAAGGTGAGTTGAGGTCTCCTGGGACTAAATTTCTCTTGAGAAAGGCCCTTTTGTTATGGATGGTGAGGGATGTAAGATCCCCAACCTCGCCACCGAAGTGGACACACACAACATATGGAGATTCCTAGTAAGATGGGGAATTTTAATAAGATTTTTCTTGGTTGCACGTTTTAGAATCAGTTTATTGTCTCTCTTCACTAGACTAAAGCAGAAATAGAAAGCAAGCAAAGCAGAAGAAAAAACGTATCATCTATGAATAGAAAGAAGGCGCACCGTTTTCTGCGGAGAATCTTCTGTTTCTGTTTCAGAGTCCACTGTTTCTATTTCGGAGTACATTGTTTCTGTTTCAGAGTACACTATTTCAGTTTCAGAGCTCCACGCTTGTTCTGCTCCATTCAGAATCTTCTCTCTGTAACAGTCCCAACGGTCAAACTTCCACCCGCCGTAAGGATCACGACAGTCGGGTAACTCCCCGCTACCTGTTATGAGTATCGAGCAATTATCTGGTATTTTGGAGCTCGATGAATCAAGAATCCTTCCCATTGATCTGCACCCCCAAATTTCCAATTCACCCAAAAACCCTAGTTCTTCAATGCCCTCAACAACCTGCAGGCTCGGGCACTGGTGAATTTGTAACCGCTTCAAGTTCTTCGAGTTTGACAAACCGCCTAAGCTTTTTAACGAAAGGCACTCTTTAACATAAAATTCTTCCAATGATTCGAACGCAGTAACAAATTGAATATCCTGCACCTCAGGGAACCCTGACAGAAGAAATTTTACAAGCATCTTTTGGGAGCTTGGGAAAAGGATCGCTCCCCTCCAATGATCAATCAACTTGGGATCTTGTAGTCCACTGCACCCCGGCTCCTCCGGCTGACAAACCAAACTCTCGGAAGGTCTGCAGTCCTGAATACATGATCTTTCTGACGATTCTAAGACATCGAGAAATTGAACATCAAGTTGCCTGGACACCTTGTTTTCTTTCGGTTTTCCCAAACTTGTTGGAAGGAATGGAGTCTCCTTTTCCGATGGAGGAAGCCCATCGAGGTGTACTTGTATCCCTCGAGTTTCGTAGAGCTCTAAAACTATCAAATTTGACGGGAGGTGTTTGAAAGTTGGCAAGTCTAGTCCGTATAGAGTAAGTTCTTTCAGTAGAGAAAGGGAACCCAACTCTGTAGTTGGTGCGCGGACATTTGTAAAGCAAATGTGCAGCTTGCTCACTTTGGTTAAACTCCCAATCCACCCCAAGTCGCCAGTTTGGAATTCATTTGATGGGTGTCTATGGCCAGTTTGGAATTCATATGCTGGGTGTCTATGTTCATAACGACCAGATAGGAACAGTTCAGCTAGATTAGTAAGGTATGAGAGGTCAGGGACAGTAAGCAACAACTCAGATGCCAATTTAAGAGTGGTCAAACTTCTGGGGAGTTTCGGTAACTCTTGTATCTTATAAAACCTCAAGTCTAGTGTTTTGAGTTGACAAAGCTTGCTCATTGTACTGGGCAGCTCTTCAATTTGTGTGCATGATGCATTGATAAATAACAGGTTTCGTAGTCTATCAATGGAATTCGGTAATCTTGAAATATTCGTGCTAGATACATCCAGTTTCATTAACTTCTCTAATTTTGAAACTGAGTCGGGGAGTTCAATTAGGTCATGACAACTTTTAAGAGAGAGATGTTGCAGATTCTGTAGCTTTCCAATCTGTTCAGGCAATTTTCTCAGTCTGTAACAAGATTTAATTTTCAAGTGAGTCAGCCACTTTAGCTTCCCAATAGAGTGGTCAATTCGCATCAAAGACCAAAATGAAGAAATAGCCAACTCCTCTAAAACTGAGTCCTCACGAAAAGTTGGTGTCCCATTTATCAACTTATTGTACCTAATAGTGAGAACCTTCAATTTCCTTGCCCCCTACAAAAGCCAATGAAACATCAGGACCAAAAAGAAATAACTATGGATGTAGGCTACCAACGAGAAAATTAGATTATAAATCCATCATATTTTGTCCTTCATTGAATGAGAAAATTAGACTCAGAGGGAAACTGGCATACCTCGATTAGGCTCTGAAGCACATCTTTTGTGATATCAAGCCCACTAAGATTCACCACAACTGCGTTTTCTAGATGCAACAGATTGGTTGCCTCCAAACGTTTATTAGAGTGGACATGGGTATAATCAGTATAAGCGTAACTCAAATCGATCCATCTCAAATCGGAAAGACAGCCCGTAAAGTCACCTTGGCAGATTACCTCATACAACCGAAGAATCCGCAAATGCGGGAACCACTTAATTTGCTCCGAAGTGATAGTTTTACAATCCCACGGTGCTGAGAAACTGAGTGCTTCAAAGCTTTCCTTGTTCTGCCAACGACATTGAGGAGCAGAAGCAGGAATTTGTCAATATCCCACTATTTTATTTCGTAAAAGAGAAGAAAAAACGAAACAGAAGAGTAGCTCCCAAATAAAAAACGTGAGTCCTCAATTAAGATGAGGGTATAAGCAATTTTCTATTCAAATTAGGCCATTCTTTACCTTTCTTGATCTTAATTCACAAATGATGTCGTCTTCATCCCACAATCCGATACGCTTTTCTCTGGCAATTTTCCTTCCAAGGTCTCTAAATTGATCATGCATCCAAAGGCTATTATTGTCTAACTCCTTTATCATGCATCTGTTAATGAGGACATCGATGGCATCCACTGGGTACAAATTACAAGCTTTCCACACGTACATTGGATTAGTCTTACTCTTACCAGCGAAAAAGCATGCAATATCAAGGAATATCTGTTTTTCATTCTGATGTAAGGCATCATAGCTAATCTTAAGCTTTGCCAAGACATCCTCATGAGGTGTTTTTTGTAGCCTCTCTAGCCACTCTTCCCATAGCTCTCTCTTTTTCCCAAAAAGTGATGAACCAATTGCTTGAAGAGCTAAAGGTAGTCCACATGTAGTATCGATAATGCCCTTTGAAAAAGCGCAATAATCAGCTGGAGGAGAGTCTTCATTGAAGGCATGCCTACTAAAAAGTTTAAGTGCATCTTTACCGATCAACCCCATCATCTCATAATCCTTAAATTCATACTTAAGTTTTGTGTTAGTCAGAACATTCTTGTCCCTAGTAGTAACAAGTATTCTACTACCTTGATGCAAATATTTCTCTCCGATTAGTTGTAGGATCTGGTTGGCCTCATCAACATCATCCAATACAATTAGCATCTTCTTGTTGCAAATTGTTTCTCCAATTCTATTCATCCCATGATAAGTACTTTCGATATTTTGATCTGCTTTAAAATAAGAGATATCAGACAATAATTTTTTTTGTAGCTTGACCAACCCTTCCTTTTCTTTCGCCGTTTCCCTCACATCACCAAGAAAGCTGCAATTTTTCCCAAAGCGATGACATAGTTTGTTAAAGATAATATTAGCGAGTGTTGTCTTACCGATGCCGCCCATCCCATAGATTACAATGAGCCGCACATCATCGGAGTCGATGTCTAATAATTTGTCTATGGCTGTCATACAATCCTTCATGCCAACTAAATTTTTAGGCTCCTGTCTTTGTCTTGTTTGTAGCCTGTCCAGAACCTCGTCAACAACCGCCTTGAGAAGATCCCCATCGTTGCTACAAAGTTAAACAATTTCAATTGAGAAAAGGTGACAAATTTGCATGTTAACCAACCATATACCACGTAACCGGCGGGAATGCGATCAAGTTTAGGATATATTAAAATTCAGCGTTACCCCTAAAGCTTCAGGAGCATGATAAATTACAAATTTGAACATCCATTACAAGTTTTAAGTTAAAGAAATAGAGAAAGAGAAATGCTTGATCTTTATATCAAGTAGAAGAATCAAAATTTCTGGGGATAAGTACACTAATGGTGCCATAAGTTGTGTACAGCGCTCACTTTAGTGCCAAAAGTTTCCGCCGGATCACTTAAGTGCCAAATCGGAGGAAAACGATCACTTTGGTGCCACTGACGACAGATTCCGGCCAAAATGATTACGTGGCTTTATATTTAAAAAATAAATCGAGAAGCCCTTTTAAACCACGTCGTTTCCGTCTTCCTTAAGAAAATGACGTTGTTTTGCTGTCCTATGTTGATAGCCTCATAAAAACGACGCTGTTTTTTTTTTTAAATTTTATTTGGAGATTGAAATTAGGGTTTTTTGTCCGCCATTGCTCGTCCGCCGTCGCTCGGCCGTTGTCCCTTAGCCACCATCACTTGGCCACCGTCCCTCGGCCACTTTGTCGCTCGGCTGCCATCCCTCGACCTCCATTGTAGTTGCTTGCCACAACAAGACGAAAAAAAAAACAAAAACAAAAAAACGAACAGAAAATCCCGAGAGAGAGGGAGGTGTTGACGATGAGGGCGAGAGGAGGGGATGGCGGGGCCACGGCCGCCACCTTCGTAGCAGCTGGCTTCGCCGACAACCTCCGTGGCGTTCCAGATCTTCGCAGCTACCATTGGCCGGATCGCTCGTGCTTTTGGAGATTCTTCGAGCTCGCATTTCCTCTGCATCCAATGATATTCCTTGGGAAAAGGTGGTGGTGGGGCTGAGATTCTGGGATTTGAAAGGTTGATAAGGTGATTGAAAATGGGGGAAAACTGCGGGGAGGGCGGAGGCGAATGCGTGGTTTCTTTTCTGAAAAATTACTGGTGTTGCTGGTTCTGTGCTGTTGGTGTTGCTAGTTCGGCGCTATTGGTGTTCTTTGGATCTGTTCGGGAAGAAGATGACACAAAACGGTGTCGTTTGGGGATTTAGGGTTTTGAATTTGGGGAAAGACACAAAACGGCGTCGTTTTGGTGTTAGGATGCTAAAACGACGTCATTTGAAGGCCTAAGTGATCCAATGGAAACTCCGCGAGCCACATCAGCATAAAAAATTAATAAAAAAAAGGCCACATCAGATTTCCGGCCGATTAAATCGGCGTTGGCACCAAAGTAAGCATTTTTCAAATTTTTGGCACTTAAATGATCCGACGGAAACTTTTGACACCAAAGTGAGCGTTGTACACAACTTATGGCACAATTAGTGTACTTATCCCAAATTTCTAGCAAAAAAGGATACAAGAATCAAAATATAGATGTAGGATGAATTACTGTAATAGTCGATTTGCTTAATTTTTTCAGCGTGGAAAAGAACCTCGCAGAGGCAACAATTCCTTAATCAAGTTCGCTAGCATACCATAGGAATCTTAATACATATGTGGATCAAATTAGTATAAAAAGATGAAGCAAAGCCAAATTTTTTTATACAATGGAAAATAGGTGAAAAATGAAATTATATTAACCCTTTATGTTAGAAAAAATTTGGAAATCTCGTGATTCAAAAAAATAAAAGAACTATGGCCCGATTGTACAAGATAATTGTTAAAAAATTTGGAACATTTGAAAAAACGGAGTTTAAACTTTCTGTTAAAATTTAAAGAAATTAGAGTAGGAATATAATTAAAGAATTTTTATAAGGACTATGGCCCGATTGTACAAAATAATTTTCAGTCATAGTTAGATTGTTACCCTGAAAAATCCTTCAGCTTGAATCCCTTGGTGTCACCAACTTCTTTGAGAGCTTGCCGCCATGTCTTCACGTCCTCTGAGTTGTACTTCTTCTCCTCTGAGTTTTGCTTCTTCTCTTCCGCCAACTGTGACAGTGCTTCGCCGTACACCCCGACCCCGGTTACGGGGGTTTTCAACTTCACATCATCGGGTTCCACATCATAGAAGATGGGCAACATGACCTTCCCATTTTCGTTCGATTTAGAGTTCTCTATTATCTTGGCAAGCTCACGGAGGCACCAATGACTTGACGCATACCTTTTGGAGAAGATGGGTATGTACAGCTTGGAATCATTGATCGCTTGCAGAAGGATGTCGCTAAGTCTTTCACCTAGTCGAATTGCCTCATCATCAAAGAAAACACAAATCCCGGCATCTACCAAGGCATGTTTGAGGCAGTTGGTGAATCCATGACGAGTGTCAAGCCCTCTAAAATTCAGGAACACCTCATACTGACCTCCAAATGTATCGTTAGTGCTCGTTCCGGTTTTTGAGCTTGCCATAGGAGCTTGCTTCACACTTAGCAGGGTCAACCCTCTCTCTCTTAATAGACACTACTGAAATATTTTTTTCTAGGCAAATTCGCACAAAGCCTTGCTGTTCTCTAATGTGAAAAGCCTATACTACATCCTCAATGTGAAAGACTTTCTCCACCAGATGATCCTCCCTCGGGAATTCACAAACGGAGAACTATTGCGTTACATTAGAAAAAGGAGAAAAGGCTGTTTATTATAGAGACATTTGTATTGCGTCACTCATGAGGTTTAATCAAAAGTTAAACGCGTACAGGCAACTTCAGTGCAACTTCCAATTTATAGTCAATAAAGTTGGTGGGTCTACAATTAATAAGGTGGAGGACAAGTATAGATATGTACCTTTTAACACGCCCAATTTATTTCTAGTTTATTCTTCGTGCTTTTTCACTCTTTGCTTTTGAGCTTTTGGATTTAAAAAAATTTTGTTTTTCAAACAATTATTATTCTATAGACATATCTATAGTTGGACATATTTGAAAATCCCAATCTAGTAATGTAAATTCAAAATTTATCTATGTAAATGGATAATAACAAAATATTCTTAATAGGACTCTGCATAATTAGAAAAATCTCCTTCATATTACTGAGAATTGGATTTGCCGCATTCGCTGCAAAAAATGCTCCATCTAAACACTACCAAGCATATGCGTCTTGCTCACTGCCAAATATTTGTTTTGATCTCATCACCTTAAAAGACTTACTTTTTATTATAATTAATTTTAACCTCTTAAATATTATCATAAAATGTGACTTTGTATTATAAAGCAAATGATTGCTCAAATCTTTGACTTTTGCGCAAATGGACTACGGGTGCGTTTGGTTGGACTTTTGGGGAAAATCATTGGGAAAATGCCCACAGTGGGCGAACTACTCCTGTTCAAGCCCTTCAGGGACATCCTTTTAGCAAAAAACCACTCAACCATTTAATTCAGAGCCTAGAGACACCCAATGATGCCAGAATTGAAACATTTCTAACCTACCCAAGCTGCATTTCTTAGAGGATCCTACCAGGCTGGAGAAGAAGAGGAATTTAGAAAGGCATGGAGAGGTTTTTCACAAAGCACACACTTTACTTCAGGGGACTCTACCTAACACATTACACCCTCCTTGCCTTATATAGGCAAAATGAGGTCACAAACCAACAAACAAGGACCAAGCTCATGGGTCCAGATACAAACAAAGGCACCGGAAATTTCCAGAAGGGAATTATTCGCACACTATGAACGAAGAATCGCGTCAGGAAGTACCTTCCCTAGCCTAGTGCTATAGTAAAAGTGAACAGTGATTTGCTACAGTGAGATTGTACGGACTTAGCGGTCTCGTCCATCACGAGCATTGTAGCTACAAACTGAGTCATATGAGCTATCTTCTAGGAGATGTGCCTCGTATTTCTGTTCAAGGGCTTCAAGGTCTTCAGGTGAGAGGATTTAATTCAGCCTTCTTGATGAGGATGCTTGTTCATGAGCCCAATGGGATGCTTCTTCTTTTGCCCAGTTTGTATTTTCACTTGTAGTGTTGGCAGGAATGCTTGGCTGAGGCCAATTAGATGGTTGTGCATAAAAGGATGTGTCTATGTTCTGGAATAAGGACAAAGGTCCCTGTTCGTAGGGATTCTGGGACAGAGGACCTCCAAAGCGTGCATAGGGGTCTTGAGTAGACTGAACAATGTCTTATTCGCTTGTCATTTCATGCTCTTGGGACGATGCAGCTTGTCTGTATTGCCTGAGTGCTTCCTTAGCTTCTAGTGCTAGGTCATAATGATCACACGTAGTGGGTACATTATTCCAAACATCTTCAGGAATGGTCTTGTTTTCTTGGCATAAGATTCTCTGGAGTTCTCGGTATTCGTGTTCACAAAATCTAACAGATCTTGGATAAGATTTGTGAATCCGAGCTTCTCGGCTATTCAAGTGAGGTTTATAGGATGTGGTTCCTATATCCAGTGGGGCATCGAGAATATTGCCATTATTTCTGAAAAAATACCATGGTCGTCTGAAAAACAGGATGGTATGGACTTCAGGATTTGGTGTCATGGTTCTCAGTTCATTTTCCAAGAGTTGTTTCCAATAAGTAGGAGAATAGAACCAGTTAAGAAAGTCTAAGAGATTCTTATCGCTTTCTTTTTCAACATTTCTTCCAAGTAAGGATATCCTGGTGAGGTTGGCGATGAACCTTCTGGTTGGAATTTCAATGGCTATCGAGTACTTATTGGTTAAGTACCATAATAACGTTTTGAGCTAATCAGGAAAATCATCTTCCTTCCAGATAAGAGGATGAATGAATGGATAATTCATATTTAACCCAAAAGGATAAAGAATCGAACCTCCATTGAATCTAAATAGATCTGTGTGACATTGTCACATGAGGTTGTCCATGTTTTCAGCAAGACTATCATTCTGGATTTGTTGAATAATCTCCTGGGGATATTTCCAACTTGGCAAATCTTTGATTTTCTCGATCTTGTATTTCACACCATAATTGAGCATATGAAAAGCAGGCTTTTGATATACATGTTGATCTCAACTGGAGCCTTTGGTCTTGAAAGGAAATCAACAAGCACATTCTTTTCTCCGGGAATGTGTTTGGTTTCAAAAGAGTATTTTGAGAACCATTTAGCCCATCGAAACAGTTGAGAATTTGGAATCTACTTCTGTTTAAACTTGGTCATCTGAGGGAAAGATGTCATGTCTAATTCTACCAAGAAGTGATAGCCGATGAGATGAAATTCAAACTTTTTATTCCATTTTCTTGCCAAGATTTCTTTGAAAGTGGAATGGTAGTGCATTTCAGATTGAGAAAACTTTCCACTTTTGTAAGTACAAAGATGTCTCTTACCATCAATTTCTTCAAAGAGGATGGCTGCCCAGTATTCATCACCGTCGTCAGTCTGAAGAATTCTTTTTCCTGTTGATGGTATCTGTAATGGTGGGAGATTCTGCATAATCTCCTTAAGTTTAGCGACTGCTTTAGTCGGAGTTTTTCCCCAAGGTGGGGGATTCTTTTTCAGCATAGATTGCAAAGGAATTAGGAGCTTTGCAATGTTTGGGACAAAATCTCTGAGATAATTGATTATCCCAAGAAATTGCAGAACTTGTTTTGTTGTGAAGTTTTCTTCAGAAATTTCAATAATTCTTGAGCAATGTGTGGCCCTAAAAAGTATTGTCATCCACTAAAAAGAAATCGTTCATTTCAATAAACATATATCAAACAATAATTTTTCTTGTGACATGACTAGGCCTTGGTTTTCAGCATTTCCTTTGCGTCAACAAGAAAGTTGCAGTTTTTCCCAAAGCGAGGATATAGCTAGTTGAAGATAACCTTGGCGAGTGTTGTTTTGCTCGATGCTACCCAACCCATAGATTCCAATGAACCACGTACCGTTAAAAGCGATGTCTAATAAAGTGTCTATCGTTGCTATTCGATCCTCCATTCCAACTAAATCTTTGGTCACTTGCCTTTGTCTTGTCTTCACCCTGACCACAATCTCATTAACAACCGAGGTGATAAGATTCCCATAGCTGCTACAATGACAAACAATATTAATTGAGAAAAGGTGACAAATTTCCATGTTGACAAACAATTTACATATATCATATCTTGAATTAGCCTCAATTCATTTCAAATGCGCAGCTCTTATATTTCTGTTAGATTGCACATTTCAGAAACAATAATGACATTACATTCATTAATGGGAAGAGCTTTTGTTACATTCTTGATGTGAAAAGCTTCTCCACCAGATAATCCTTCTTGAAAAATTTACAAAAGAAGAACCAACGCATAACATTAGAAAAGGAGAAAAGGATGTTTATTATGAGAAATAAATGATGAAATTCTTGATTTGAATGCCCGAAGTCCGGTGCCGCTTTCTTTAGTGAGAGACATCATTTTGGACATTTGTATCGCGTGACTCAAGTAATTCAATTGAAACTTACGAACAGACACCTTCACAGCAGTTGCAGCTTTCAATTTATGGTCAATAGAGTGGATGGCTTAAGAGAAAATGAGATGAAGGACAATTATGGAGGTCTACCTTTTCACAAGCCCAATTTCTTTGGAGTTTCTTCTTAGTGCATTTGAACTTTTGAATTTATGACCATTTTTTAATTAAAAAATCTGATTTTCAAACGTTTAAATCATTTATAATTAGTTTATAGCTATATCTATGGTTAAACATATTTATATAGATAAAAACGGAATTTATCCATATAAATGCATAATAAAAAATATTCCTAAAGAAAAGTTTAAGTTTAAATACGTTTATTTCAAGTGAGTGAGTCATTGTTAGTCAAATTTCCGCTGTTTTTTTTTTTTTTTTTTTTGTGTGGACATTTTAGCAATAATAACATTACATTTCATTAATGGGAAGAGCTTCTCCACCATATCATCCTCCTTCAGAAATTTACAAAAGAAGAGTAAGCGCGTTACATTATTAAAGGAGAAAAGGCTGTTTATTGTGAGATATGATGACAAAATTCTTGATTTGAACACCCGAAATCCGATGCCACTTTCGGTAGCAATAGACATCATTTTGGACTTTTGTATTGTATGACTCATGAGATTTTATGGAAAGTTACGGACAGGCAACTTGACAGCAGTCATAGCTTTCGATTAATAGTGAATAAAGTTGATGGCTTCATAAAAAATCAGATGGAGGACAATTATGGAGATGTACCAGTTTTTTGGTCGGTTGAATACAATTATGGAGATGTACCATTTCACGCGCCCTTTCGCCTTTCTTCTTGGTACCTTTGAACTTTCGAATTAAAAAAAAAAAAAAAAAAAGATCTGATTTTGGGCGTGGAAAGAAAGAGAGGCCGTGCTGGTCTTGACCATAAGAGGACGACTTTGCTTGGCCGAAGAAAGGGAAAAAGACAGACTGATAATGGCCACTGCTGACATCGGACAGTACAGAAGGGAGACGAAAACGACGAAGAAAGTTGCAGTAATGGTGTCTTTTAACGATGGCCAATCATTGTTTCCTTTCTTCTTCTTTATTTTCTTCTAGTGAATTTTCTCTTTAAATTCGAAGAGGAAGGGCTCTTAATGAGAGCTCCGAGGACTGCACAGAGGAGATTGAAAATTTCCTCTTAAGGGTTTGATTCAAAAAAGTTTTCTTCGTGAAGTTAGTCAAAATTAAAGCTGATTAAATCTTGTGTTAATATGCAAATTGAGATATTATTTCGAAAGAAATTATGAGGGTAAAAAACATAGAGTTATTAGTTGTACTTAAGGGATAAAAACACCAAGGTTATCTGAATGACTTGAATAAAATTCTAATCTTCATTGCATTGTAATTTTATCTATAATGGAATTGTGTGCTCCTTTCCTCGTGGACGTAGATCACACAACCACAGCACAAAAATTTGATATCTGAATTATTTTCAATAATAAATACGGTTTGAAGAAAAGAGGAACCAATCTAGACTGTATTATGGTTAAAGATCAAACCAAGCCAGACCATTTTTTTTTGGGGGGTTTGATTTGGCTTAATCATTCTTTCTTCTTTAGTTTTCCCCTTCATCATTTGTAATTTTATGAGAAGAAAACCAAATTCCATGTCACGAAACTTCCAAAGCGAGATCCGAGGAAGTTGCTGGATCACCAAGCAAGCACAAATGGCCCCTCTTGCGAGGTGATGCTTGCTCTTGGCACGATCAATCTCAACTTCTTTCAATTAATTATTTTGTTTGATTGAGAGTCACCACTAACTTTTTATGAACCAATTAGGAGTCAAGTAAAATGCGGGAGTCCGTCTTACTTCTGCAAACATGAGATTTGTGGGTCAGGGGACTTGATTAGGCAAGATATATCTCAAGCCCAATGCTGTATATTTTCTCTTTCTATTAAAACAATTATTCGTGTGGTCTTCCCAATCTTAGTTTCCCATTTTATTTTCAATGTTGAGAAAGGCAGGCGATCATGCATAAAAATTCACTCAAGCAAACACGTATAAAATCCACTAATACTGAGACAAATAGAGCAAATAAAAGGTAGGCAAATAAAGGACCCAACCCGTATCAGGGAAAAAAATCAATAAAAGCCTTGTTATAAGGTTCCGGGACATGCCCCTTGAGCTATTAATAGAAACTCAGTGTAAAATCTCCAAAATAAACTATGGCTTAAAACCAGAAAGTAAATAACTGATACTTCATGAATATATATAAACTACTTTCCTAAAATGAAGTATTACATCAAGAAATAAAATCTACTTAATGCTATATAAAGTGCAACGCAATGTTAAGAAAACAAAATCTATTTATGATTATGCATGATTCCTAAATTATCCTCCTAGATGTATATTTTTTAATAAAATCTATCTGTTTTTTTTGCTTTTTCACATTAACCCCTTCTATATATATTATAGTGAAACGAAATTAAACTAAAATATAACTAAGTGCTGAGGTAAATTTGAACTAGAAACTAGATACCAAAATAATATGTTATACAAACCCAGATTTTCGTGAAAATTTGCACTATGTTACGTTGGAATTTCAACCTAAACTTCTTGTGGGAACGAGTTAATAAACACCAGAAAATAAAGAGAACTAAAGCGATATAATGCTATGAATTAAAGCAAAACCATTCCACAATATGCGAAATCAAGGGTGGATGAGTACATCTATACTAATTGCCGAAATTAAATATTTATTAAAAAAAAATTCTACGCTGTTACAGGTCTGAAGTGTTCAAATTGAATCACATCATGTAGATTATTTATATTTCCATGTTTATGCTTGCTGAGACACGGGGAACAATCAACATGAACTGACACAAAAATCCACGCAGGTTTTTGATTTTATTTCCTTTCTTCTTTCGTCTTTCTTTTCACACGTGCAGCATAATTCCTTTTCACTTGTGCTGGTCGGATAAGTCTGTCGCATATTTCCCTCTTGGTCGAGCCCATGAAAGGGAGCCAGGGTCGTGCGGGCTTGGACTCGGAAGTTCAGATGAATTCATGGCACATTTTGCGTGTTGGGATCCACTCAAATTCAATTCACAAGCGGACTAATTTAAATGAAATTCGTAGTCAGGTTTCACGCTTTCTTTGGTGCGAATGCATTATTCCTAACAAAATGTTGGTACTATCTAAATGCCGTAAATGAGGATGCAAAAAATGTGCAATCTCAAAAAATTTAGGTATTAGCATTCTGCGTTGACAACAATTCATAAATTCACACAAAGTGAAAATCAAACCTATTTAAATAGCTATTTCAAGTATAAATGGTAAAAATAATTAGCAATATCAATCATTTATACAATGCGGTGTCGCTGTTTTGGTTTGGTTTCAAAAAAGTTGAAACCAAGCCAAACCACAAAAGACGATTTGTTTCATGGACGACATGGATATTGTTAAGAGGGACCTCGAGCTCGAAGGGAAGGTGTTTTGGTTGCCAGCAACATCGTGGAGCTTGGATTAAGGCAAGGCTGCCTCCATCACGATGGATAGGGTAAGCAACGCTATCAACCCACAGATCCAAATGCCGCGAGAATCGATCCAGGCATACTGGTTCGAGACGAAGGCCCCCCGATCGTGAACTGAAGCTTCATGGATATCATGATTTTCTAGAATACTTTCAAAAAGATCATACTTTCAAGAATATTTTTTACACATCATTGCATACTTTCAAGCACAAACGGACATTGGCACATGAAGTCATGCCAGAGCATAAAATGACAAAGGAATTTCCCTGACGACGTCTCCAAAAATATCAAAAGTCGCATAAGTAATGTTAGGAATTATTTGAGAATTGAATTTAGAGGACGAAATTGAAAAATGTGGTATTGAAAGAGCGTTGTGGGAAGTCTAACCCCTCCCCGCACATAAATGAATCCTTCGACAACAAGTTTCATTGGCTTTCGCAAATGATCAATATTAAACGTGGACCTAGTTTCCAATCAGCCTAATTTTTTAAATTGATTGGCAGTTACTCCATCTCATACTTAGTTGAGTGGACCGAAAAAAAATATTATATTCTTTATATAATAATAGACTGTAAAATCCAGCCAATAAAATGGGCCAAAATTCTGTCGGCCCCAAAGCCTCTTAAGCTTTTGATTTCCGAAACAAAAGAAGCCCTTCGTTCCTCAAGAAAATCGAAGCCCGTTGCGAAAGGAAGCCAGCGGTCCAGCCGAGTTGGAAGACTCGGAATCTTCAGTCGAGCGAATAGCATTTTCGGGTTTCCGAATCGAACCCACGTCTTCATTTTCACTCAAGTTCATCTTTTTCGATCAACCGGTAAGGTCTTCTGGGAACTTCTGCGTGTTTTCCGCTTTGAATCGTCGCGCCGGATGCTTCTGCTCTTCAATTTGATTCTTTTTTATTCTGTTTAAGTTAATTTGCGTTGATTTTCGTCGATGTTGTGACTGTTTTTGCTGGTTAGATCATCTTTAACCTGGAGTTGTGCGGTTTCTGGCTCGGGTGGCTAGAAAATAAGAAAGATCTGTTTTGGTAATCAAGATAGATAGTAGTGTAAGGAGGTGAAATTGAGATTTCAGAAATGTTATGTCGTGGTTGTTTTTGAGTCGTAATTGCTTATGGGTGTCCGTTGAATTGCTTCAGTTGAATTTACTTGTTGGTCTAAATGGCCTGCTTTCTTTGAACTGGAGATTATTTTATGCTTGAGTCGGATATTGGGAATGCGAGTAATTTGAGCATGGAAACATCTTCTCCTATTAGAAATGGAGATGAGCTTCTTTCCCACTTTTCATTTTCAATATGCATGCGATTGTTCAAAACAAAGTTGAACATAATGTGTTGTTAAATATGTAGGATCCTCATGATCCTTGATGACCTCACATAATTTTGTAATAGTATGCTTTTTGCGCTTGAGTTGCTGAGATCTTACGTGGCATGTGCAAGATTTGATTCCATGTTCAAAGATACGTAGTTTCTTATTGACAGATGGGGGAGCTCGCTGGCAATAAACATGTCAAGTACATATTGTCCGTTGAAAATGTAGGTATGAAATTTCACAATCCTCTTCTTGTTTTTTTGTCCACTTCTTGCTAGTTACTGAAAATGACTTGGCCTATTTGGACCTGCTATTCACATTTCGGAGTTTATTGATTTGAGTTTTTGGGTTGATCTTGCACTCAGAAAAAGGATAGTTTGAGTCGATGGTTATGGAGCACCTGAGATTGAATGGAGAATATTGGGGATTGACCACTCTAGGTCTTCTTGAAAACTTGACATCGTGGATTCAAATGAAGTTCTTTTGTGGATCCTGCAATGCTAGCATGAGTCTGGTTGGTAGTTATTTGTCTCTTGGCTTCTTTCTTAAATACCCACAAAAAACATGCAGTATTTGAAAGAATGATCAACATTTTAGCTCGGGATTAACAGATTGCCTTTATTACAATAATGACCACATCTTAGGGGTGAGTAGTGTTGCTTTATTCATCATCTTTTATTATAGCTTCACTCCAAAGGACAAAGTGCATGTCACCTAGGGTTGCTTTTACAGGTGGCTTTGGTGGAAACATTGGACATGATCCGCATCTGCTGTATACGCTCAGTGCCGTGCAAGTTTTGGCCCTTTTTGACAAGTTACATGTTCTTGACATCAACAAGGTGACAGATTGTATCCTTTGGAATGAAGTGTCCTAGTTTGCCAAACTGTTACCATAGATGCAAGTTCCTCGGTATTATTTTATGTTTTTAAGTTTTCAACATCATGAGAGTAATAAACTTACCTTAGGCTCTGTTTTCCATGTAAGATTTCAGATTATGTCAACTTTTTAAATGTTGTAAAATTTTGATTACGGTTACTTTATAGTGTGAGTATTGCTAGCCAAACATTGCTGAGGGGGCTCTCTCTATGTAGATCGAAGTTGCTATCGTTGGATAATCTCTGGTATTAAATGCTCTCCATCGTTGTGCCTGAACAATTATTCAGACATCAAAGCACTGCAAAACGAAGATGGATCTTTCTCTGGGGATATATGGGGCGAAGTTGATGCTCGTTTCCCTCCGAAGATTCAGTAAATGTGGAGAAGGCTATAGGTTATATAGTGAGTCGCGAAACTATGGATGGCGGGTTTGGTTGAACTCCTGGTGCAGAGTCTCATGAAGGGCAAAGGGTGTCATAACCTTACGCCGGAGCTCTTTCGCTGGTTTCTAATTTCTGATTGGTGCTTAGTAAGTCATGTATTTGCTTAAATACATGGTGGTCTTCTAATTATGTTCCAAAGAACATCCAAAGGATAAAACTGAGTTGCCACAATTTTAAGACATTCCTTAGGACTAATCTTAGACTTGAGGAAGTATAATGATTCCGGAGAAGAATTAGGCATAAAAGAATGAAGCACCAAGCAAGTAAATTAAGATGCACAAGAGCCTGACCAAGCACCTTGCTACAAAGTGGCTCATTTTTCTCTCTTCTTTCAATTCAAATAAGAAGATATTTGCAAAACAGAGAACAGGAATGTAGGAGCAATCATGAAGCGATAAGATTTGGTGTTCTTGCTTCAATAGATAACAAAGCCGCGTGTATTTTGTTTAGCCAATTGTCCAGTCGGCCATGTAGTAAATTTGACCTATGGAATCTCAGCCATGTGATATATATAGACACACGTACACCTGAATATTCCATTTTAATTATGGATGATGAACCAAGAAGAGAAGCATTGTTTGCTTCATTTTCAATCATTGAGAGCTCTTCACAGGTAATAAAGAGACAATTGATACTCATTAATGCAACCATTATCCAAACCTTAAAATATACTTACATAAAAACTCTTCACGAGAATATGTTCAACATCCTATGTTGAAAGTTTCGTGCACTCTGCAATAACATTCATGGGAATGGTTCGATTCTCATATGGTCGATTGCAAATATTTACATTGCCGTTCTCCATCATAGCTGTTTCTAGAATTTTAAAGCTTTCTAATCTCAAGTCAGCCCACCAATTAGACATAATTCTTTTAATACGCTAACTAACAGATGCACAACACTCCGGCACATGATTCCACTCAATCAAGCAATCCACAAAAGCATAGCAACATAACTAGACTAGGCATACAAATAGTCAAACAAATGCAAGAAAGCAGACCCTTATACAACTATTACCATATTAAGCTAGAGCATGAGCTCGAGCTCATGCTTAACTACGCAAAGATAAATCACACCATTACATTCAACTAAACACCAACTGTCACACAAAAAAAAACAGTAAAAAAAAAAAAACTGTCACATCACTCGTACCTGTTCTTCAGCGATTAGCTAGTGATCCGGAGCTTGACTCTACCTTTTTACTCCTTTTCTTTCACATTCTTGTGTGCACGCATTGGGCAAGTATGCTTTTTGGGGGAATCGGATATGCGGTTACGATCCTGACCTCACTGGCTCACAGCACATCCCTCTTTACACGTGGCGGGGGACCCACCTCGCCACTTGTGATGGCGAGGGAGGTGCTCACCGTCGAGCGCGCAACTGGACAAGTTGGGCTTGCGGTCTAGCGAGGGTCGGTCGTCTCTTTGTGAGTTTTCCTCTTTCCCAAAGCGCGCGAGTCGCGCGTGTGGGCACCGACCGCCGAAAAGTTGGAAAAGTATGTCTTCTTTTTTCAATCTATCGAATTCCTTACAGAAATGGTAAATACATGATTTGATCCATATCACGGTTCACTTATAATCATGACGTACTACAAGATGTGAGAACGATATCAAATTTACTAGAACATTGCAGTTCTGTATTTAAAAAATGAGGGAACGAGAAAATTGGGAAGAAGGCGGTGCTTTATCGTAAAGTTGTGTTCAAGTCCGACCATGTCTTTAATTATTGCTTTGCCTAAACTTTGTATTATCAATGTAATCAAACCAATGATTGTGCCCTCCACGTAATAAAATGACACAATATACATGAGATATAATCTATCTCTTAGGCATTGAGAGAAATTTTTCATAGCGATGCTAAAGTTTAGATGACCAATGTCAAAAACTTTCTCACTTTTCTTTTGCAAGTTGTCTTCTTGATATGGCGTAATGCTACCAGAAACCCTTAAGCTTTATAATTATGTGCAATGCCGTCTTTGACTTTTATTTTTATTTTTGCAATCAAATTCTCGAACTATGATTTATCCATTCACTTTGGATCTTACATTAAAAGATGAAAAAAAAATGCTTATGTGACCGTTAAATGCCAAGTTGACTCAATGTGGCTCCAGTGTCCCTATTAGAAAGATTAAAGAAACAAAAAAAAGTAAATTTTCTTCATTGAAGAAAATTTGGAGCGACAACACCATCTTGAGCCCAAGCCCACAGGCAATTTGTTGATAGTGTTCGAGTTTGATGAGGGGAGTAAGGACAAAGATCGGAACACTTTTCAATAGAAGCCCACCCAATTGGCTTCGACTTTTGAAGCAGAGAGCGGTGGCTTCAGCCGCCCGTGGCTTTCTCAACGGTGTTGCGTTGATTTCCAACAGCGTTGAGGATATTGGAGATGACTAGAAATTCTTCGTGTCTTTTTCTCTCATATTTTAAGTCAGTCATTTTGGGCCTAACCCAGCCCAAAATTAAATTAATGCCAATCCAAGAGGACTTGTTTAGGCCTGAACCTTTCAACCGGGCCTGAAGTTGATCGGGTGGGACATATTTTTCAATAGAAAAGCCACCCATTTGCAACTGTACTTCCAATTACTAGACACCAAAGGAACTCGCGAACTCATTGCCACACCATTCTTTATTTGCGATAGACAAACAAGCAATCCTATTCCGTAACATGGAAATGGCAACAATTTATTGCTTATGCCTCTTCAGGATCAATTTTTTCCCAAAAATCAACCAACTAATAGTAAATTAGCCCCAATAGCAACCGGTCACGATATTCCAACAATATTAACCCTAAAGCAGTGAACATGGTGCTGAATATTAAAGCAAGGAAAACCAACACCCACATATTTTACGTGAAAAACTCAATACATGAAAAATCATTGGGCCAGTCAAAATCTTCCACTAATCATTAATAATAGCAAAATACATAATAGTTTATCTCTAATAACACAGCTAGAGGCTCTTCACATTAGCAAAACATCATCACAGCAAAGGTGAATTAATACAAAGATGCAAGAAAGATCTAACCGCTGCAGAGAAAATTAAGAGACAATTTGGAGAAGATTTTAACAAACAAAATCAATCAACTTGTAGATCTTGGACTCATGTATAGCATACCGAACTTTCCGCCAATTCCAACAAAGTTACACTATTGAACCCGAACGGCCTCTTCTCTTTTTCAAAGCAAAGCTCTCCGCCTCTTTCTCTTTGTAACATTGAATTGCTCTTCTCTATCTTATAAATCAAGAACATTCAGCCCTATCTTTTTTTCTTTCCTTTTTGAATTTAAGATGATGAGATAGGGCTCGCAAGAGGTGGATCCAGCCCAGCAAATCTCCCCTCTGCCTCACAAGGAAGTTCCATCATACCCACTTAATCTGTACAAAAATTAAGTTTCACGATTAGCAAGGTTTAAGTCATCATATCATATCCATTATCATCGGCGTAGACTTTCTCAAGTAAGAAAATTTTATTTTTTGAATTTTCTTGGATCCAATGACAAGGATAAAGCATCAGTCTTGGGCAAAGCAACCAAACGAATTTCTGGTGAACATCAATCTTCTCTTCAGCAATATGACGAGGATTAAAGCGTCCTGCATAAAGCTGTCTTGTATTTGCACGAATAGATCTAATCTTGTCAGAGACAAGACCACTCATCTCTAAATAATAACAGCAGCTACCAAAGAGTTGATATATTTAGGGCAATATCATGAATCACTCTCTGAGGATAAACACCCTCTAGAAATGCCATGAGGGTGCCTTGATGACACCACAGATGAAGTGCCCTGTCCATCACCAATCGCATGTCGCCTAAGAATGGACCTAAATTTTAGTAGTAACAGACCATACATAAATCTGTTACGGCAAGTAAGCAATAACCCAAGTAACCAAAACGGACTCCGCTCCTAGCAACAACTTATACAAATTCCTGAGAGCGCAATCTTGATTTTGTGTTTGTAGCCTCTTCAAGCCTAGACCACCTTCACATGTTATAAAATTAAGGGTCGTGTTATAACGAGTTTGTATTTGTGTTTAATATCCCTTTTCAAACGGTGAAAATATAATATTGAAATGGAGATATCAGTTCCCCTATGTCTTGTTTAGTTTGCTTGCAAACCGTAAATGATGGAGGTTGATATCAATGGAGTAATCTGACAAACCTAAATTTCAAGCTGCTAAAACAAGTGTGTCTACAGTATTGTCTCTTTTATTATCTAATCTTTTGTTTTGATAGGGAATTTTTCGAAACATACTAAACTGACTTCAAAGGCACTTTTGCAGCCATGATATTAGGTTATAGCAGGGTTTTGTTTGTCCAAGACTACATGGGTGCATAGCTTAGAGGGAATTTAATGAAATATCGATCGACTAAATTAAAGTTCAACGCAATTAAATGCTAAGCTCTTAAGAAATACTGCCCGGTAGAGAGACTTGATTAAGAAATTTAGCCAAAGCTCTCTCCATTTTTCTTTTCCATAGTGACGACGGGCCCAATAATAATATAAAGTTTCCTTTAATCATATTAGGTTAGATATTATTTTGTGGTGCCAAATGCAGCTGGTCAATTTCAGGTGAAGCATTTGACAATAATTATGTCGTGTTTGTTTCACAAAAAATAAATGATCCCAAAACCATTTTTAAAAAATGATCCTTGTATCGTTCGAAATAATTAGTTAATAAATAATATTTTCATTATTAATAACAATTTATGTTTAAACATTTTGGTGAACGATAAGAACCTTTCCCGATCACTCATTTTTGCAAACAATGTAAGTAATATTTTGAAAAATATTTTTTAAATTATTCATTTTCCGCAAAATAAATAGAGGATAAAAAAAATTCAGGAGAAGAAAATGGACAATTAAGCCCATTTTTCGTCGGCCCAAAAAGCTTTATGGGCTTATTAAAACCTACGTTCCTCAGAAAAACGAAATAAAGTTTCATCTTTTGGTCGACTTGAAGAGCATTTTTGGTTCTGAATCGAGCTCAAACCTTCGTTTTCGCTCTAATTCACCTTCGATCGATCGACTGCTAAGGTCTTCGGGGAGCTTCTACGAGCGTTTTGCACTACTAATCGTCACGCCGCCGCTTCTGTTATTCAATTTGATAAATAATTTGCTTTTTAAAGCTAGTTTCCGTTGATGTAGCGACTGTTTCTCGCTGATTAGATCGTCTTTGACCTGGGCCTGGCTGGTTTCTGGCTCGGGTAGCTAGAAAATGTCGGAGATCTCTTGTGGTGACTCTAATAAATAGTAGTGTAAGAAGGTGAGATGAAGATTTAAGAAATGTTGTGCCGTAGTTGCGTTCGAGCCGTCATTGCCGACAGGTGTCCGTGGAATTACTTTCGTTGGACGTGCTTGTTTGTCTGTCGAAATGGCGTGCTTTCTTTGAACTGGAGATTATTTTGTGCTTGAGGCAGAAATTGGGAAGGCGAGCAATTTGAGCATGGACCTATCTTCTCCAATTGGGAAGAGAGATGTGCTTAATTCCTTTTTTTCCATGTTAATGTGCATGTGATTGTTCAAAACGAAGTTGAACATAATCTGTTGTTAAATTTATAGGATCATTATGATCCTTGATGACCTCACGAAATTTCGTATCTGTATACTTTTTGCGCTTGAGTTGCTAAGTTCTTATGTGGCATGTGTAAGATTTGATTCCATGTTCATTGATATTTAGTCTCTTATTGACTGATGGGAGAGCTCGCTGGCGATAAACATGTTGAGTACATATTGTCTGATGAAAATGTAGGGATGAAATTTTAACAATCCTCTTCTTGTTCTCTTGTCCACTTTTCTGCCAGTTACTGAAAATGACTTGTTTATCTGGATCTATCATTCAGCATTTCGGAGTTTACTGATTTTAGTTATTGGGTTGATATTGCACTCAGAAAAAAAGTCTGTGGTTTTGGAGCGCCAGAGATTGAATGGAGCATGTTGGGGATTTGACGATTCTAGATCTTCTTGGAAAACTTGGCAATGTGGATTCAAATGAAGTTGTTTCTTGGATCCTGCAATGCCAGCACGAGTCTCATTTGTATTTATCTGTCTCTCAGCTTCTTTTTTGCGATTACCCACTCAAAACATGCGGCTAACAGAACCTACACTCCACATTCAATCAAATATTTAATATTTGACAATATGATTAAGATTTTAGCTTGGGATTAACAATTCCATCCGTTACAATAATGACCGCGTCTTAGAAGTGATTAGTGTTGCTTTATTTATTTATTTTCTGAAACTTCACTCTAAAGAACAAAATGTGAAAGTCACTTAGGGCTGCTTGTGCTGGCGGATTTGGTGGAAACATTAGACGTTTTCTGTATCTGCTGTATACACTCATTGCCATGCAAGCTTTGGACCTTTTTGACAAGTTAGATTTTCTCGACATCAATAAGGTGACAGATTGTATCCTTCGGAATAAAGGGTCTTAGATTTGCAAACTCTTACGATCCATGCAAGTTCCTTGGTGTTGTTTTATGTTTTTAAGTTTTCAACATCACGAGTGGCAAACTTACCTTAGGCTAGCCAGACATTGATGAAGGGGGCTCTCTATATGGAGATTGAAGTTGCTACTGTCGGATAATCCCTGGTGTGAAATGTTCTACATTGTTGTGCCTGAACCATGATTCAGGCATCAGAGCAGTGCGAAACGAAGATGGATACATGGGGAGAAGTTTATACTCGGTGTCTTGTCCTCATCTTGGATCAATTATAATTTTTGTTCTTCTTGAGGATGTTTCTTAAATTATTGACATCCCTTCAATCCTTTTCTCCCTTCGAAGGTTCTCTTATTGTGCTATATGCTGTCTTGCGATACTAAAACGGTTGGATTCGATAAATGTGGAGAATGCTGTGTCAGATATATAGTGAGTTGCAAAACTCTGGATGGCGGGTTTGGTTGCAATCCCGGTGCAGGGTCTCACTTGAAATGATACCATCGCAAACAGCCTTTGCTTCCATCTTGATGGTTAACCACTGTGTGCACCACTGATGTCTATATAAGATATCCTAAGACAATGCACTAATGTCCTTGCTCTGTTTACTAATCTAGCTGGTAGTAGTTAACAGTTGGAGAAAACCATCTGCTCTATCTATATCTACAAGGAACTATTTGTCACCAAAATGCCAACCAAAAGATTCCAGATCTCACTGTACTATCGCAAAAGGTAAAGAAACTTCAGAGTTGCCTAAAATATTATTAAGCTACGATCTTCACAAGACAATGATCTCCTTTGGATCGGTAAGACTATAGTCTCATATAAATTGAATACAGTATAATCTTGGCGATATATTTTGAGAATGTAAACTCGACCTCAAGGCATACTTATTGAATTTCATAAATCATCAGTTTTGAATAACTTTTCTTTCCAATTCCCAGGATCCTACAATGTGCAGTTCTAGAAGTCTATATTCGGGGACACAGCAGGTCCACAATTGATTGCAAGTATTCCAATCTGAAAAACCTCCGGACTTAGTAAAGTAGTAATTAGGAGATTAACAGAACCGCTTAAATCCTAGAATGCTTTGCTAACTGAGCAAGTAAACACACTTCAAACGCGTGAAACCCGCAATGAGCAACAATCGAAAAATGCATTATCATAAGCAGCCACGAAGGGCCTCAATTGCAGTTCTTTCCTCTCCTAGCTAAGCAATAACGAAAGTTTCTCCAGTCCACCGTCCTACCCTTGATTAATATAGAGCAAATCTATCAACCCAACCAAATCTAGCAAGTATGTCATAACCTCATGCAGAGCTCTTTAGCTGGTTTCTATTTTCTGATTGGTGCATAGTAAGTCATGTATTTGCTTAAATACGCGGGGTCTTCTAATTGTGCTCCAATGAGCACATCCAAAGGATAAAATCGAGTCGCCACAGTTTTAAGACATTCCTTAGGACTCATCTTAAACGTGTGAAAGTAGGAAGGAATTGATGATTTCCAGTAGAGAATTAGGCATAAAACAATGAAGCACCAAACAACTAAATTAAGAAGCACAAGAGCCTCACCAAGCACCTTGCCACAAGTTACTCACTTTTCTCTCTTCTTTCAATTCAAATAAGAAGATATTTGCAAAACGGAGAACTGGAACGTGGATCCTGAAGTGACAAGATTTGGTGTTCCTGCTTCAATAGATGAGAAAGCCGTGTGTATTTTGTCTAGCCAATTGTCTAGTCGGCCACATAGCAAATTTGACATGCGGAATGCCCAACCATATGCAGCAGACCTCAAACCAATGGAAACCACAACTACCCAAAATTTGAAAAGAAAAAAATGGATATCCCATTTTAATTCTGCATGATGAACCAAGAAGAGAAGCACTGTTTGCTTCATTTTCGATCATTAAAGCCCCTCACAGGTAATAAAGAGACAATGGATACTCATTAAGATGATCATTATTCAAACCTTAGAATATACTTAACAGATAAACTCTTCAGGAGAAGATGCACAACATCCTCTGCACATGATTACACTCAATCAAGCAGTCCACAAAAGCATGGCAACATAACTAGACTAGGCATTCAAATAGTCAAATAAATGCAAGAAAGCAGACCCTTATACAAAATTACCATATGAAGCTCGAGCTCATGCTTAACTACGCAAAGATAAATCACAAGATTACCTTCAACTAAACACCAACTGCCACTATGACCAAACCAAAAAAAAAACACACCATTCTTACATGTTATTTAGCGATTAGCTAGTGATCCAGAGCTTGGTTCAAGCCCCTGACTCCCGCCACTTATGAAGTTAATGAATGCACTAAATTCCTCCGGTTGTGAGGCACAGAAGAAGAAAATGTGCGCGAGTGAAAAGTGGCATTGGAGAAGGACTTGAAGCTCACGGACATGCGAGCTTCAAGCTCACTGACGACGGAACCTGGGAAAAGAGAGACGACTGCGAACGACAGACTTAAGCTTGCAAGGAGCGAGCGAGGATTGGGCGTGGAGTCACTGTGGAGCGAGCGACAGCGATTTGCTTGAGTAACGGGAGAAAGGAAGAACTCTAATCCCAATTCGATTAGCAATTTGAGACCGACTTACCACCTCGGTCCTAAAATCCACTTCAGACACTTTTTCCCTCTTTCTTTTTTCCTGTTCTTTTGCCGACTGTCTTGCTCTCTCTTTTCTTCTGTTCATTTTCCTGGTTCTGCACAGGAAAATAATAGGGTGAAACAAACGCACCCAAGCTTTTTTTTGAAGTTTTCTCCTCTTTCTTCTTCCTTGTTGTTTTGCCGACTCTGTCTCTCCCTTCCTTTTCTTCTCTTTATTTTCCTGATTCTGCAGAAAGAAATAATAAAGTGAGTTGAGGTCTCTTGCGCCTAAATTTCTCTTAAGAAAGGCCCTTTTGTTATGGATGGTGAGGGATGTAAGATACCCAACGTCGCCACCAAAGTGGACACACACAACATATGTAGATTCCCAGTAAGACGGGGAATTTTAATAAGATTTTCCTTTGTTGTGCGTTTTAGAATCAGTTCACTGTCTCTCTTCACTAGAATAAAGCAGAAATAGAAAGCAAGCAAAGCAGAAGAAACAACGGTGATCTATGAATAGAAAGAAGGCGCACCGTTTTCTGCAGAGAATTCCTTGTTTCTGTTTCAGAGTCCGCTGTTTTAGTTTCAGAGCTCCACGCTTGCTTCGCTCCATTCAGAATCTTCTCTCTATAAGACTTCCAAGTATCATACGTCCAAGAGCAGGGAGTCTTACGACAGTCGGGTAACTCGCCGCTACCTGTTATGAGTATCAAGCAATTATCTGGTATTTTGGAGCTCAATGGATCAAGAATCCGTCCCACTGATCTGCACCCCCAAATTTGCAAGTCACGCATAAACTCTAGTTTGTCAATGCCCTCAACAACCTGTAGGCTCGGGCACTGGTGAATCTCTAACTTCTTCAAGTTCTTCGAGTTTGACAAACCGCCTAAGTTTTTTAGCGAAAAGCACTCTTTAACATAAAATTCTTCCAACGATTCGAACGCAGTAACAAATTGAATATCCCGCACCTCAGGGAACCCTGATAGAAGAAATTTTACAAGCATCTTTTGGGAGCTTGGGAAAAGTATCGCTCCCCTCCAATGATCAATCAACTCGGGAGTTTGTAGTCCATTGCACCCCGGCTCCTCCGGCTGACAAACCAAACTCTCGGAAGATCTGCAATCCTGAATACGTGATCTTTCTGACGATTCTAAGACATCGAGAAATTGAACATCAAGTTGCTTGGACACCTCGTTTTCTTTCGATTTTCCCGAACTTGTTGGAAGGGATGGAGTCTTCTTTTCCGATGGAGGAAGCCCATCGAGGTGTACTTGTTTCCCTCGAAATTCTTTGAGCACTAAAACTATCAAGTTTGACGGAAGTTGCTTGAAAGCTGGCAAGTCTATTCCATATAGTAAGTTCTTTCAGCAGAGAAAGGGAACCCAACTCTATAGTTGGCGCACAGACATTTATAAAGCAGATGTGCAGGTTGCTCAATTTGGTTAAACTCCCAATCCACCCGAAGTCGCCAGTTTGGAATTCATTTGATGGGTGTCTATGTTGATAGCCGCCAGATAGGAGCAGTTGAACTAGATTAGTAAGGTATGAGAGGTTAGGGACAGTTTGCAGGGAAAAAGAACTCAGTCGTAAAGTGGTCAAACTTATTGGGAGCTTTGGCAACTCTTGTATCTTATGACAACGATCCAAGTCCAGTGTTTGGAGTTGACGAAACTTGCTCATTGTATTGGGCACTTCCGCAATTGGGGTGTATGTTACGTCAACAGATGACAAGTTTGGTTGTTCACCAATGGTATCCGGTAATATCATAATTTTTGTGTATGATACATCCAGCTCCGTTAACGACTTTATTTTCGAAATTGAGTCGGAGAGTTCAATCAAGCTCCAACAATACTTAAGACAGAGGCACTGCAAATTTTGTAACTCTCCAATTTGTTCAGGTAATTTTTCAATTGAATAACAATACTCAAAACTCAAGTCAGTCAGCCACCTCAATTTCCCAATAGAACAATCAATTTCCGTTAAAGAATAAAATAGACTAATAGTCAACTTCTTTAAATTTGAGTACTCGGGAAAGGTTGGTGTCTCACTTATCAAAGTATTAAACCGAATAGTGAGAACCTTCAATTTCCTTGCCCCCTACAAAAGTCAATAAACAGTAGGACAGACAAGAAATAAATATGGATTTAAGCTACCAATGAGAAAATTAGATAATAAACCCGTCAAATTCTGTCCTTCATTGAATGAGAAAATTAGACTAAGAGGGAAACTGGCATACCTTGATTAGGTTATCAAACACATCTTTTGTGATTTCAATCCCAGAAAGATTCGCCACAACCAGGTTTTCTAGATGCAACAAATTGGTTGCCTCCAAATGTTCATTACGACATTGATGACCATAAGGGTATTGCAAATGGATCCATTTCAACTCAGAAAGACAACCCGTAAAGTCACCTCGGTAGCCTACATTAGGCAACCAAAGAAACCACATACATGGAAACCGTTTAATTTGCTCTGAAGTGACAGTCATACCATAATGACGACAATTCCATGGCAAATTGAGTGCTTGAACGCTTTCTTTGATCTGCCAATTCGTAGAAGAGAAGAGAAAATGAAACAAAAGAGTAGCTCTCAAATCAAAAAGTGAATCTTGAATTAAGAAGAGGGTATAAGCAATTTTCTATTCAATTTAGGCCATACTTTACCTCCGTTGATCTTAATTCATGAATGATGTCGTCTTCTTCCCACAATCTGGTACGCTCGTTTTTGGCAATTGCCTTTCCAAGATCTCTAAATTGATCGTGCATCCGAAATTTATCGTCTAAAACCTTTATCATGCACCTCCGACTAAGGACTTGGATGGCAAGCTGTGGGCAAAACTTACAATCTTCCACACGTACATTGGATTTGTCTTATTCTTACCAATGAAAATGCATGCAACATCAAGAAATATCTGTTGTTGCTCCCGATTTAAGGCATCATAGCTAATCTTTAGCTTTCCCAAGACATCTTGATGAGGTGTTTCCCTTAGCTTCTCTAGTGTCTCTTCCCATATTCCATTCTCTTTAAAATTAAAAAGCATTGAACCTATTGCTTCAAGAGCTAAGGGTAGTCCATCTGTAGTAGAGACAATGCTTTTTGAAAGAGTATAGTAATTGGCTAGAGGAGAGTTGTCGTCGAATGCATGCCTACAAAAAAGTTTGAGTGCGTCTTTATCAATCAACCCCACCATTTCATAATCCTTGAATCCATATTTAATTCCCCTAATATTCAAAACGCTGTTGTCCCTAGTAGTAACAAGTACTCTAATACCAGGATGCAAAGATTTCTTTCCAATTAGGTTTTGGATCTGCTTGGCATCATCAACATCATCCAATACAATTAGCATCTTCTTGTTGCAAATTGTTTCTTCAATAATATTGATCCCATGATCAATGTTAGAAATGTAAGGAGCCACTCCAAAATAAGAGACATCGGACAATAATTTTTTTTGTAGCTCAACTAAGCCCTTGGTTTTTGCCATTTCCCTCACATCATCAAGAAAGCTGCAGTTTCTCCCAAAGTGAGGAAGTAGTTGGTTGAAGATAATCTTGGTGAGTGTTGTTTTACCAATGCCGCCCATCCCGTAATTCCAATGAACCGCACATCATTAGAATCAATATCTAATAAATCTTTTATGGCTGCTATTTGATGCTCCATTCCAACTAAATGTTTGAGTTACATGTCTCTGTCTTGTCTCGAGCCTGACCACAACCTCGTGAACAACCGCCTGGATAAGTTCCCCATAGCTGCCAACAAGAAAAGGTGACAAATTTGCATGTTGACCAGCCATCTACTAACCAACCAGGTGGGAACTTGATCAAGTTTAGCATATAGAAGAGAAATGTTTGATCTTTGTATCAAGTGGAAGAATCAGAATTTTTGGCCAAAAAGGGTAGAAGAATCAAAATATAAACATCTAATGAATTACTATAATAGAAGATTTACTTAAATATAAAATGGCCTGATTGTACAAAATAATTTTCAGAGTAATGGTTAGATTGTTACCCAGAATATTTTCCAACTCCCATCCCTTGGTGCAACCAACTTCTTTGAGAGCTTGCTGCCATGTCTTTATAACCGCAGAGCTGAACTTATTCTTCCGATCCTCCATCTCTTGTGCCAAATTCAATATGGCATCTTTGTACAACGGGGTTTTCAACTTCACGTCATCGGGTTTCACGTCATAGAAGATGGGCAATATGACCTTCTCTTTCCCATCTTCTTTATATTTAGAGGTGTTCTCCACCATCTTCGCAAGCTCGTCGAGGCACCAGTGACTTGAAGCATAACCTTTGGAGAAGATGGGTATGTAGAGCTTGCAATTGCTAATCGCTTGTAGAAGGTTGCCACTAATTCTTTCACCTGGTCGAAGCCTTCATCATCGATGAAAACACTAATCCCGGCATTTACCAAGGCTTGGTGGAGGATATCGGTGAATGTACGACGAGTATCAGGCCCTCTAAAATTCAAGAAGACTTGGTACTCACCTCCTGATGGATTGCTGGTGCTTGTTCCTGTCTCTGAGTTCACCATAGGAGTTCACTTCGAACTTAGCAAGGTCAGCCCTCTCACTTGGTCTTTGAGTTTGCCATATGACATTTCACATATTTGAATCCAATCCAATTTGCCGTCCAAAACGCGTACAGGCAACTTCGTAGCACATGAATCCAATATGTTTAGACGCCACATTACTTCGGACCCTATCTGTGACCTATGCGATCAGCAAACCCAAGAAACCATTGAGCACATGTTTTCCTCTTGTTCATGGACAAAGGAGGTATGGCAGCATGCTGATTTAATTGCACTCAATATCACAACACCAGTTCACAGCATTGCAGTTTGGATCACCAATCAAGTCAGGAGTCAGCGTTCAGTACCTGGGATAGAGCTCATCGCGCATGTCTTATGGCAGATTTGGCGAGGCCGGAATAATTTCGTTTTCAGGCACCAGCAGCCGACGCCCCAACTTGCTGTTTCTGACGCTCGAGCACAAACTTGCAACTATGACTGATCCAACCCCAGGTGGAGGAAACAACAATCCACTGCCCTGCACTCTGAATTTCTATGGCGACCCCCTGATCGTGGCACCCTAAAATGTAATATAGATGGGGCTTACCAACAGGGAAGTCACAAGGGATCAATGGCGTGCATCAGTAGGGATTACCAGGGAAGACTTACCGCTGTTTATTCTGCAGAATTTCCAGCGACCTCGGCGCTTCAATCTGAAGTGCAAGCGCTCACTTTCACCCTTCGTTATCTGCTGAAGACGGGATTCCATACAGCTCGCCTGGAAATTGAATCGGATTGCTGGATCATGCTGGATATCTTGAACCAGAACAAACCGCCCTCATGGCAGGACAGACCACTCTTCGAAGAGGTCAAGAAGCTGCTTCTTTCGTACCCTAATTTGCGACTTAGTTACTGCAGGAGGGAGGCCAACACGGTGGCGGACTGGGCCGCAAAGGCCCATGGCCGCTTCGATCAAGCCCGTAATTGGAATATCTTTCCTCCTTTTTTCCTTCTAGATCTTGTATATGCGGATGCTGTTGCAAGCGGTTGTAATTTTATAACGCCTTAATAGATCGTTTTTTCTGACCAAAAAAAAAAAAAAAAACTTCGTAGCAGGTGCAATTTCCAGTTTGCAATCAATAAAGTTGATGGCTTTAAAAAAGAAAAATAAGGCGGAGGACAATTATGGAGGTGCCCCTTTTTATACGCCCACTTTCTTTCCAGTTTCTCCTTTGTGTTTTTGAACTTTTGGATTAAAAATATTTAATTCTTTATATCTATAGTTAGGCATATTTAAAATCCCAATCTAGAATTGTAAAATAACAATTTATTTATATAGAGAAACAAATTATTCCTAAAGGATCGCCTCTTATTCTAATACTTGGGACTGTAGATAGTTAGAAATATCTCCTTCTTACTATAGAGATTGGATTTGCTGCATCCTCTACAACAAATGCTCTACCTAAGCATATACGGACTACTTACTATGAAATATTTGTTTTGATCTCTTTGCCTTAAAGACTTCCTTTAAGTATAGGTCATTTAACAACTCAAATATTCTCATAAAATGTGCCATTATATTAAAAAGCAAATGATCATTTATTTTCTACTGATGACTATTAGAATGTGAGCATGGTGCAGTTAGTGTGCTTTGGACGTTAAACGAAATCAAATTATATAATATATTAGAATATATTTCGAATTTGAAATTGTTGGATAAAATGGGACCAGATGAGATTTATGCATGCTCCACCACTATTCAAAATTGGTGAGAGGAAATGCAGTGATGGCCATGATGCCATCCTGGTGTTGCTGTGAGCACGAAAGAAAGAAAAAGAAACCATGATGGTCTTGACCATAAGAGATGGCTTTGCTCACCTGAAGAAAGGGAAAACGAGATCAATGATGGCCATTGCAAATAATGGGCCGAAAGGGAAGAAGTCGAAGAAAGTGACGAAAGTCATGTTGGCCACTCGTTGTTTCCTTTCTTCTCTATTTGGTTCTGCTGAATTTCCCTTTAGATACCAAGAGGAAGAGCTTTTAATGTCACAGAGAGCTCCGAAGGCTGCACAGAGCATATTGAAAAGCGTGCTGAAAGTTCCTCTTGATCACACCAAATATTTCTTTTCTGAAGCCAATTAAATCTTTTGTTGAGATTTGTATCATTTCTTTAAGAGATTGAAAAAATTATTTTGAGAGAAATTTTAAAAACTAAACATTGTATAGTTATTGAATATAATTAGAAACTAGAAACCACCGAGAGTATTTAAATAACTCGAGTGTGATTATAACTTTCATTATATACATATATATATATTATATATATATTTTATCTATAATGGAATCTTGTGCTACTATCCTTGTAGACGTAAACCACATAATTGAATCACATAAATCTAGTGTCCGATTCATTTTCTTGTTTTGTGCTTTTATTCAATTGCTTTTTCTTTTTTCTTTTTTCTTTTTTCAAAAGGGAATATGGTTTGAAGAAAAGTGAAACCAAAGTAAAAGATATTCAATATGACCAGCATTAGGCATTCATGAACAAATGCATGAACAAGTATCTTTTATTTTCTTAAGATATCGATAAATATTTATAACCTTAAACTTGTGGTTAGTGATAGAATTTGTCCCATCGCCTGCTTAACATTAACTCTGATCATGAGTACGATATTCAATGCAATCTACACGACCCGTTTCTTCTAATGTCCCTTTGACAATGCATAGTGATGTTCTTTTATTGCCATTTTCTCCGTTAAATTGTGCTAGCCCGTGTGTTTCACTTTGACTCCTTCATTTTCCATGATTTTATGGTCAAATATATTTTATTTATTTAGTTTTGAATGCGATATATCAAGAAAATCATAAATTTGCAACAACAATCTTGACATATTAAGTATGTCTGTTTTGCATGATTTGACATAGATTTTCATGACATTTGTTAAAGATACATTTTTTTGTTAGCATGATTTAACATAAATCATTTTCATATTTCATCTCTTAAATAAGTTTTTGTTGAGAAATTGAAAATCATTATGAACATTATTCTTCAGATTTTGAACCGTTGTAGTAGAAGTAGTGAAGATCAGATAGAGCCTAGCCGCAATTATTTATATTTTGGTTTGTTTTATTTATATTTGTTTTTCGTGGCGTTATTAGTTGCTTTGACTTGTTGACTAAATTGGAGCACTGTACGAAGTCTTCGAGAGGATGACTTGTCCACATTTATTTTATCTCATTTATAACACTAGTATCTCAATCATTCGACTCAATTAATACCGATTTATGCGCGCAAATCACTCCATTCACGTGCATTCAGTTAGCTCCATTCACAAGATTGTTAAGGAGACACCGGGGGTAATGAGTAAAGGACACTTTGATCAAATTTGAACAAAACGTCGTTTCAAAAATAGCATTCAAAATACACATAATGCATTCATGACTGTTTTTACAAACCCAACATTTCACAAATTATGTATAAAACAATAATCCTTCCAAAGATATGGCAATCGGATCATAACTATGGTCATCTTTGATGCACAACTTTCTACAACTCAGCAACACCTTTTGAAAATGCTATGAACATGTACATCTTCTGCTTTCAAGCCATTGCCTCAAACGATTGGAATACATAAAAGACGTTAATGCTTGCTTTTTAGTAAATCGGAAGGTCATGCGGTACCATATTACAAGATCCCCAAAAGATGCCAACATGCCATTCTTTGAAATCATGTTTTTACCTTTTAATTAATCACGCATGCTGCATACAGCTTCAATAAATCCGAAAGGTTTTAAGCATGTAGAAATTGATGTTATCGGACAATTAGTTTTTGGACCTATTTCTTCAATAGCGAAAGGCAGTCAATATGTGGTATAGACAATGCCTTTGGGAGTGTGTAGTGATTGGCTGGAGGAGAATTGTCGTTGAAGGCATGCCTACAAAAAAGTTTAGATGTGTTTATTTCGAGTGCCTCATTCTTCGTCAAATTTCTGCCATTCTTTTGTATTGGACAATTCAGTAATGATAACATTACATTCATTAATATGAGCTTTTATTACATTCTTAATGCGAAAAGCTTCTCCACCATGTCATCCTCCTTTAGAAATTTACAGAAGAAGAATCAAGGCGTTACATGAGAAAAGGATAAAAGAATGTCTATTATGAGAAATAAACAATGAAATTCTTCCTTACAAAAAAAAAAAAAAAAAAAACATTGAAATTCTTGATTTGAATGCCCAAAGTCCGATGCCACTTTCTTTAGCGAGAGACATCATTTT
Organism: Eucalyptus grandis; assembly: GCF_016545825.1. Lineage (NCBI taxonomy): Eukaryota > Viridiplantae > Streptophyta > Magnoliopsida > Myrtales > Myrtaceae > Eucalyptus > Eucalyptus grandis. The sequence continues at coordinate 30,622,348 of NC_052618.1, read as the reverse complement.
GGACGTTTGTATCGCATGACTCGCGATTTAATTGAAACTTATGAACGACAACTTCATAGCAGTTGCGGCTTTCAATTTATAGTCAATAAAGTTGATGGCTTTAGAAAAAATGAAATGGAGGACAATAATGGAGGTGTACTTTTTACAAGCCCAATTTCTTTCGAGTTTCTTCTATTAGAGCTAACACTATCACCTAAAAAGGGGTGCATAAGTGATTATAAACAATTAAAGCGGAGTTTAAAACAACCAAGTTCAATATCATGAAAGATCAAAATCTAATGAAAAACTTTGCAGTGATTAGATTTTCTGTAATGTCTGATGAAAAACTACACAATAATCAGACTTTGCTATGTGAATAAACAGAATAAATGAGAGATTAAAGAATGGAGAAAATTGCACATAACAATTATAGTGGTTTGGCTTATGATAAGCCTACATTCACTCTTCCATACTATAGCTTATTGGTTGGATTCCACTATGAAGAACTAATCAGAGGTTACAAAATCTGAGCTCTAAACATTCAAGTCCATGTGTATAACTTCTCATGCACTCTCAATTTCTAAATAATTATACAATGATACTCATAAAGACAAATGTATTTGACCACAAAACACTCTTTAGACTTTTGAATTATAAGTTTCGATTCTTTTGTTGCGTTTTTCCTTTTAGCTTCAAGACCTCCTTTTATACTTCTCTTAAACCAAGCTAACCCTTGAACATAAATCCAAAAAAATTATCTAGCCAATCTACTTGTTGGCATGAATCTCGTTAAGAATGTCCGATCGATTTCGGTTATAGTTTTCCTTGCAATGGTTCGGGACAAGGCGGTACTTTTGATATTTCTGCTTGGGACGCATTTTAAGGGACTCTACTGGATCTGCACAAACCTCCTGATAATATCTATAAATGGCTTGTTCTTGGTAAAAGATGGACATTACTATATGTAAATTCAGGTGCATGGTACACATCGGTGCTCCAGTGCATTTGAGTCCAACTCATTGCCAAAATCCATCTTCTATATATTTATATTTGAAAGAAAGAGGTTGATCTCCTTGCTTCTCTCATGATACGATCCTCTTCCCGCTGAGGCCCCTAGTTTTTCTCTTGTCAACAAAGAGATTTTTCTTTATATCATTTCCAAGAAAGTTGACAAACTAGGGGATACATAAAAGATATTATTTATTTTCCATCATTTCAACATATATAAAAAAAATATTGTGACACTTCATTACGCCAAGAATAAAGCTTCCTATAGATTTTGCTGCCATACAGCAGTTTGGGTTTTCATAAGTCAAGTGCTTCAATTTGGAAAAATGTTTCACCTCAAGTATATTGTTCTAGGAAATCTAAATCTTCGATAGATACTTTCTTTTGGAACTCTTTATATGTAAGATGAGAAACCCAAATAATTGTCACTAACCGTTACATGAGAATATTGTCTCCTTCCTAGCCATTTGACAAAGTACATAAGAAATGAAATAATTAAGACATGACTATGGTTTTGATTGATATCGCCAGATCATATCCTATTAGACTTTGCACCTGAAATATACTTATCATCAGAATTAAAGTTTTTATGCCGAATAAATTTTGTCAATCTTCAAAATCAATTTCAGAAATTTTCTCAACAATCTCCCCAATTTTTATGATGACAAAACTTTCCAAACAACACTTAACAAAAGATTTTAAAAAGATTTAGTAATCAAATAGCTCTATTGAAAGCAGGATTTTAGATAAGAACTTTGCTGAGTTTGTAAAGATAAGTACAAACTTATTACAAAATATCAAGCTAATCAGAGTGAATAAGATTTGTAAAGAAATTCCTTACTCTGATTAAGGAAGTTCAAGATAAGAATAAATTCAAGAAAACTTCCTATTTTTATATAGCTCCCCCTAAGCAAGATCACAAAAGATCTTCATCTATAGTGTTTGCTTTTCCAACATTTTCTCTCCCTTTTTGTCAGCATTACAAAAGAGACAATAATGATGGAAGGAGTATCACATAGAGAATATGCTATTCAGCTTATCTTCACACACAATCTTCAAAACATATTTAGTATGAAATGAAATTTTCAAAAACATCTTATAGATGCTACAGTGAACATAAAATAAGTGCAATATAGCTCATGTTCTTATAGAATCAAATACAAAACAATATATATATATATGTGTGTGTATATATATATATATATATATATATATATATATATATATCATGATCACAGATGCAATATATAAATTTCACATACCTTTTTTGTCATAATAAAACGATAATGGAAAGATGAGATTTATAATGACAAAAGGTAAGTGAAGTAAGAAATATACTAACCAAATCATGTATAATTTAGCAAGTTCTAATATACATTATATTTTCTTCCATAATCAAGAGGAGGCAAAAATTAAATTGACATAATCAGGATTTTCTCATACTTGATTTACTCTCCCTTTCAAGTTAATGCCTTTATGAGATTATCACGGTTCTTCTCCTTTACTGTGCATCCACTTTCTCCATCTTTAATAATTTTTACAAATTTTGCGCCTAGAGGAGAATTTTCAATCCTTCGAAAATGGTGCGAAATCTTTGCGATTTTTCAGATTAAATTTTGCAAACTTCATATGGAAAGATTCTTTTACCACCTACAATTTCTTGTAAAAGAGATGACAATATTTGCAAAATATAGAGAATATCACGTACTTTCCTTCCTTCGATTCGCGGATCAATTTTGCTAGTTATAAGATATGCTTTTAACATATAAAAGCACACATTAATTTCTTTCAAGATTAAAAAGATTCTAATGTTTAAAAAAGAAAATCTGATTTTCAAATGTTTATATCATTTATAATTATTCTATAGCTATGGTTAAACATATTTATATGGATACAAATGGAATTTATCTATATAAATGCATAATAAGAAAATAGTCCTATAGAAAATTTTAAGTTTAAGTGCATTTATTTCAAGTAAGAATTTCGTTGTTCGTCAAATTTTAACTGTTTTTGTGGATTGGACATTTTAGCAATAATAACATTACATTCAATAATGTAAAAAGCTTCTCCACTATATCACCCTCCTTTAGAAATTTACAAAAGAAGAACAAGCACATTACATTAAGAAAAGGAGAAAAGGCTGTTTATTGTGAGATATGACAGACAAAATCCTTGATTTGAACACCCAAAGTCGGATGCCACTTTCGTTAATGAGAGACATCATTTTGGACGTTTGTACCGCGTGACTCGCGAGATTTAATTGAAAGTGACGGATAGGCAACTTCCCAGCAGCTGCAGCTTTTAATTAATAGTGAATGAAGTTGATGGCTTCAAAGAAAACCAGATGGAGGACAATTATGGAGATGTACCACTTTTTTTGGTCGGTCGAGATGAACAATTATGGAGATAGACCATTTCACACGCCCAATATCATTCGCCTATCTCCTTGGTGCCTTTGAACTTTTGAATTAAAAAAAAAAAAAGGAAAAAACTCCAATTTTCAAATCTTTAAATCATTTATAATTATTCTATAGCTATATATATAGATAAAACCACAATCTATATAAATGTATAACAACAAAATATTCCTAAAGAATCTCTCTCATTATGACAATGAGACTTTGGATAATTAGAAGATTTTCCTTCAAACTATTGAGATTGGATTTGATACATTCAACACAAAAATAAACGATGAAATTCTTTATTTGAATGCCCAAAGTTCCATGCCACTTTCTTTAGTGAGAGATATCATTTTGGACGTTTGTATCGTGTAACTCACGTGATTCAATTGAAAAGCTTTTCCACCAGATCATCCTCCCTAAAAAAATTACAAAAGGAGAACCACTGCGTTACATTCAAAAAAGGAGAAATGAATATTTAATTATAAGATATAAACGACAAAGCCCAATGCCACTTTCGTCAATCACAGACATCATTTTGGACGTTTGTATTGCGTGACTCACGGGGTTTAATTGAAAATTACGGGTACTCTTAATTCCATCCGCGTGACTCACAGGGTTTTGTCGGGTGGAAGCGAAAAGATTTCAAATAAATATCAGAATTGAACAAAATTTAAAGGGGAACAAATATTACTTTAAAATCTTCTTCCGCAACCATTTGCCATCAATTACACGCATAGCCAACTTCCTAGCAGGTGCAGAAAACATTATATATTATGGTCCCTTTTGACATCAAAAACACGTCAAGGCAACTTCGCAGCAGGTGCAACTTTCAATTTATAGTCACTAAAGTCGATGGCGTTATTAAAAAAATAAGGTGGAGGACAATAATGAAGATGTAACTTTTTTATAGTTGGACATATTTAAAATTCCAATCCAATATTGTAAAATAACAATTTATCTATATAAATGCATAATAACAAAATATTTCCAAAGAATCACCTCTCATTTGAAAAAAAATGCTCCACCTAAGCGCTACCCAAGCATATACTTAATACTTACTATGAAATATTTAATTTGATCTCTTCATCTTAAAGACTTACCTTTTATTATAATTAATTGCTTGTAACCACTCAAGTATTCTCATTAAATGTGCCTTTATATTAAATAGTAAATGATTGTGCGCAAATCTTTTTCAACACTTATTTCCTTATAATAACTACTAGAATGTGAGCATGATTGTTGATATCTAAATTTTCGTGGTTAGATTGTGCGTTTCTTAAAAAAAAAAAAAATTAGGGACCAAATTTGCCAATAACATTATAATTCAATCCCCAAACACCTAGCCCACACGATTTTTGCATTTGTTCCTCACATTCGTGATTAGAGGCATGCTGATTTCGATACCTTGAGCCCGGAATCAAAACAATCTTGGACCGACGAAGATGACGGGCACTTTCGAGTCCCTCCAATCTCTAAAGAAATATTCAAGGCCACTCAACATTACTCGATTAATTTTCTCCTTCTAAGTTGATCCATTTTTGTGGGTACCATTAAACCTCAGCTAACCTCATCGCTTTAGGGTGCGTTTGTTTGTATTTGTGTTCAAAAATTGTTCCGGGGAACAGAAATAGAAAACTATTTCTGTTCCGGAGAACAATTTTTTACCGAAAAGACGCGTTTCGTAAACTTGTTCCGGGAATAAAAATGAATAGAAACACGTTTGGTAAATTTATATTTTTTTGTTTCTTTTAATTTTTTAATATTTTTATTTTATTTTTCCTTTTTTTCTTTCTTTTTCTTTTTTTCTTCTTTTGGCCGGTTGCCGGCCATGCCAAGCTCGCCCGGATCCGGCGAGGCCGAGCCTCACCATGGGCCGGCGACCCTCGGCCTCGCGGGGGGCAACGCTCCGGCGAGGTCGCCGGCCCTCGATGGCCGGTCGTTGGCCATGACCGAGGCCGGCGACCGGCCAAAAGAAAAAAAGAAGAAAAGAAAAGAAGAAAAAAAAAAAGTTTAGCCTTACTGGGGACATGAAACTAAGTCAACATATGGGCCAGCCCGGCCCACTTTTCCTTTTCTTTTCGCAAGCCCAGCCTCTTCCTTCATCTTCTCCCTCACGTGCTCCCACTCGTTCACGCTCTCGTGCGTTCTGCAAAAAAGAAAAAGGAGGACGAAGGATGGAAGCAGAGGCGGGACGGGGAGTGAGGAGCGCGCCTTTTGTGTCGGGGGCAGGCCGGCACGGGAGCTGGCGGTGGCAGAGGCGATGCGCACCTGCCGGGCGTTAGAGGGGGTTTCAGGGGGCCCGAAGGGAGAGAGAAACAAGGGGATAGAGGGGATCCTCGACACAAACCGGCGCCCCCTAGCCAGTACCATCGACTTGCTGAGTTGAGTTTCGGTTTCGATCCGTCGTTTTCCCGTGGTTCCCGGCTTGTAGAAAATTAAAAATTCGACTTTTAGGAAGAGAGAGAGAGAGAGAGAGAGAGAGAGAGACACACACACACACACACACACACAAAATAATTGAAATTTTCCATTTTTCTAAAATTAAAAAAAAAATTGATTTTTTTTACTAAAATAAAATAATGAGATGGAAATCATTTTGAAATAGTATCCAAACATTGAAAAACCTTTTTGATTATATATTACCAAACAAGGAAAAACTAACCATATTCCTAAAAAATGATTTACTAGAAAACTTTTTCCTGTATCATTAAGATTTCGCTAAATAAACACACCCTAAAACAAATCAGGCCCGAAAATCACTGATCCAAATATAACGAGAACTAGATCCAAACTTAATAAATCCTAATTGAGTCCAAAACCAATAGACTTTTTAACTCCCATGAAAACAGAAATGAACCTAAACCCACTAAACTAACTTAAGCCCATGCTAATTAAATCTAATTAAGCCTTCTAACCTAATTGCTTCTGACCTCTTGCTACCACCGTCTTGTCCAAATGGCCGTAAGCCAACGCCCTCGGCTTGACCATGCTCTCACTCCGACGGCTTTGGACTCTTGGCGACAGCCAACATGGCTGAACCAGAGTAACGAGCCTCCACTACTGTCGACCACAAAGGCCGAACCACAGTAATGAGCCTCCTCCTAGCCAGCACGCTCTCTCTCCTGTGCAGCGCATTTATTGCGGCTTAAACTTTTATCTTTCTTTCTCAAATGAGAAGGAAAGAGAAGCCCGTTCCTCAAATGAGAAGGAAAGAGAAGCCTGTTCCTATGTCCCTCTCCATTTCTTTCCTTTCGAAATTTTGAATCTGAAATTTTCTCTCTCTCTCCCTACTCGTTGTTGCTCCGTTGTGCATCAAGCAGCTGTTCCCCTGCCGTCGCCGACGAACCACATTACGGCCGCCCCTACTCCAATGCTCGCTCGCTTCTCTCTTCGGGCTCGTTGCTACTCCGGCGTTCCCAGGATTGCAAATGCAACACGCAAAGGAGAAGCAGGCCTCTTCAAGCTCCCCTCAACAACGGCAAGCATCGCCTGCCGAGCAAGACCCCCACGCACGGAAGGCTCGAAGGCGAGGTTGCTGGAGAAGCTGGTGCCACACACTGCCAGCTTGCTGAGCTGCCTCGTCGTGTTCATGGGGCTCCGCCACCTCGACCCGAACCGTTCTCTCCCCATTCTCTGTTCTGTTACGGTGAGAACAAAATTGTGGAGGGTCCAGAGGAAAACATAAAGGTTGAGCCCCTTTGCCTCCGCTAGTTGCTTCCATCGCCCCCCACCCCAATGCCGACGCCACTGACACTCCTCCACATCCCTCTCGCGACGTCCGCTCTACTCTCTCTCCCCCCTCCGCGAAGTCATGCCTCTCTTCCAGCAAAACGCAACGCCGATGGCCCTCCACCTCTGCCTTCACCGATTGACTCCGTCTCCCTCGACTTTGATGCCGACACTGACGCCGCCTCCTCCCTTGAACCCAACTCTGACGTCAACGCCCCTCCGCCAGTTTCCTCCGTCGGCGTCGAAGTCCGTCTCCCCCCACTCCGACACCGACGCCTCAGCCTTCGCCTACACGCCCGACGCCAACGCCGATGCCGACACCCTTTCGCCTCCCTCTTGCGACCTCCGCTTTGCTCTCTCCCTCTTTCCTCTATGAAGCGTCCTTATTGGCCAACCCCGACACCGACGAACCCCTACTTGCGTTTTGGCCTCTCTCTCCGCAAGCGAAGGTCTCTCTACTCGCTCTTTCTCTCTTTCCTCCGTGAAGCGCCTTTGCTCCTAAACACGAACGCCATCACCTCCCGCCGTCACCTTCCCCAGCCCACCGATAGGCACCCCATTTGGCGACTCCTATACATTCGAAGGTTCGTTTTTTTTTTCCTTTTTGGATATTACTTAGTAGAATTCGGTGTCATTTTAATGTTTAGGTTCATAGATACATCTGCATCAGGTATTGCTTTATCTTACTTGTTGCTGACTTGCTGTGTTATTCAAATAGTTAGTGAAGATTGGAAGAAAGTGAAACGACGGTATCTTTTGGAAGATAGTTTTTTGTCCTCCTAAGAGATTAGAGGCTTCTGAGCCTAAATTGGTCACTTCTTGTCTGAAGCAAAAGATTAAGAAGCTGGTATTAGGATTGCTCAAGTGTACCTGTAGCCGAATATGTCCAAGTCATTCCACACTCTCCACATATGCTCCTAAGTCTTGCTCTCATCATTGCTGCTACTTTATTCTCCCATACAAAATGCAAGCAATTCATTAATTGATTGTGTAATTGGACTTGCAGGGTTGTTGGAATGGTGATTCATGTTCTTTTTCTCATAATATGGGCAAGTCATTTTCGTTAGTGAGTACTCCATGCATAGCAGAAAATGGTGATGCCAACCCAACATTACTTATTCAGTTATTTCCTTTTGCTGATGATGGGGAAATTCTCATCTTGGACGAAATTTTCTCTGTCATCATTGGCAATGCCTGGCTGAAACTCTAGGGTCAAATCCTCAGTTTGGGTGTGGGTTTCTGTGAATGGATCAGTTCACTCCAAAACCTCCCACCAGTTCCATGTGCTACTTGGGCTCTGCCCCAAAGTCAGTCTCATTCTAGCTCAGTGTTTAAGGTTGGGCTTTGCCTTTAATATAATTATAACTTTGAGCCTTGTGGCTTGGGGGAATGAGGTTAATCATGGATTGGTTAGAAGCAAAAAGAAATGATGAAACTGAGAAGAGTTTAGTTGAATCTAATCACTATGGTTTTGTGGGTGGAGGTGTTTGCTTTATTCTCTGTCGTCACTCCTGAATATGTTTATTTTGCTCATTTTATTGTACATGAATCCCAAGGTACTTATTGTTAAGTTTTACATAAGAGACCTTTCTTTGCAGAGACTAATGGTGTGTCTATTAGGTGGTGGATTTGGGGGTTTATACACTGCTTTGAGACTAGAATCACTTGTCTGGCCTGACAGCAAGAAACCTCAGGTAATTCATTTGATCCTTGTATAGTTAGTACGTGTTCTTCATTGATACATCCCTGTTGCTGGAATGGAATCATAAGCAGAACTTGCATATTTGAAAAAAGATCACTCCTCTAGACTATACCAAACTGTCTTACAGAAGTCTGTACATTTTGTTGAAACCAGTATGTTGTCATATGATGCCATGTCTAATGTTCAAATTACTCATTCAGCTTGAGCCATCTTATTAAATTGGGTCATTTTGATAATGCGGTAGGTCCTTCTTGTTGACCAATCTGAGCGGTTTGTTTCCAAGCCAATGCTATATGAACTTTTATCTGGAGGTATGAAGATATGACACTACAGAGTTTGCAATAGCTTTTTGTTGTTTACAATGATAGTTCCAGTGATATGTTTATTTGAAGAAGGGTGAGGGAGATTCTCTCTAAGGATTTATGTCTTGATGCAGAAGTAGAAGAATGGGAAATAGCTCCTCAATTACTGATCTTCTTATGAGCACTGATGTTCAGTTTTTCCAAGATAGGGTAAAACTCTTGCGTCCAATGGATCATCTAGGAATCAATGCTCCTCCGGATCTGGTTCTGGAGGGATTGTGCAACTTGAAAGTGGCGTCCTTGTTGAATATGACTGGTATCGTTTTCTCTTTGAATATTGTTAAATTATGTCTCAAGTTTGAATCCATATACGATAAGCAAAACATTTTCATGCCGAAACGAGAAAGAACGTGCGCGGAGCATTTGATGAAAAACAGGATCGAAAGGATCCCACCCTCGGCTGCGCTTCCTGTTGGAAATAAAGGCTTCAATCCATGGGATTCTTCTCATTTGTCAGCATGAAATTATGAAGAGTTGTTCGTCCAACTTCTTCTACGCCATTAAATGCATGCACATGGCCATGCACGTAGAAAACTCGGTCAACACTTGTGGCTTCAGAAGACTATCTCGTAGGCGCCGAATTCTCCTCTCTTCTTGGTCATATTTTGTGGACTTCTTTCGTCTAGTTGCGGATAAAGAAAGAGGGAAGATAAAAGCTATTCTACGTGTGTCAGTGCATGCATGGTCATACGCTTGCTTCTCTCCATGAACAAGAAATTTGAAGACTGCAGCCCACCTCTTTTCACGGATCAATGGCACACGTTTGCTGACTATTATCCCTCATCTCTTCCGCCTCATTAAATGCGTGCCCATGCACATGCACGATCTGCATGCATGCCTTCAAATATGGTGGGCGTTCGGTGCCAATTGTGGCCTTGTCTTGTGGGCACCTGCGCTGCATTTAATGAGGCCATTTACTTTCTTCTTTTGGTCCTGTCTTTCTGCCCTCCTCGCTAAAAGGAGATGACGTGGATGCAGAAGCAGATAGCAAAAAGAAAAGAGCTCGGCAGAGAGCGAGAGCAAAGAGCTCGAGAGAGAGTGAGAGGCTTGAGCTCCGAGAGGTTTTGTGCTGAGTTGAGTCCATTGAGTTGTTTTGTTAAACACTGTGGGTATCAGGTATAAAGTAGGACTGGGAAACACTTGAGTGCATGTGTGTGATTGTAATCCTGTAATTCTCCGATTTATAGTGGATTGATTTGCTGGCTCTCCCCGTGGACGTAGGTTCCGACATTCGAACCGAACTACGTAAATTTCTGGTGTCCTTTATTTTTATTTTTCCTCGTTTTATTTCAATCGATTTCTATAGCTCCCGACATAATTGCAAAATACACGATCCGCTTCCGCTGCGACGCCGATTACAACAATTGGTATCAGAGCTAAGACTTTGCAATTATGTCTAGAGCAAAAGTAGAAATTGAGAAATTTAACGGGAGGAACAACTTCCGGTTGTGGAGCGTCAAGATGAAGGCGTTATTAACAACTCAAGGATTAGCCAAGGCATTGGAGGGCAAGGCTCAGTTGCCTGAAACAATGCGAGATGCTGAAAAGGACTAGCTAATGGAGAAGGCCATGAGCATCATCCTGTTGAACTTATCGGATGAAGTGCTAATAGAGGTGGCCGAGGAGGAGGATGCCGCAACATTATGGGCTAAACTTCAGGCCCTCTATGTAACGAAGGGTTTGAACAATCGCTTATATATGCTGAAGAGAATGTTCCAGTTTCAATATACTGAAGGTACGTCCATTAGATCCCACCTAGATGAGTTTAATAAACTCATGATGGACTTGAAGAATGTTGGCAAGATTTTAGATGATGAAGAACAAGGCATGATGTTATTGGCGTCTCTACCGGAGTCATGGGAGCACTTTACCGACTCCTTGTTACAGGAGCATACTACGATTACCTCAGAGGAGGTAAAATCTGCCCTGCTTTCAAAGGATTGGCAGAGAAAGTTGCGTGATGATAGTCTAACGCAAGATGTAGCGCGTGGACTGGTGATTCGAGGTAGAGACCAACATCGGAGGCCAAGCAACAGAAACAAAAGCAAAAGCAGGTCGAAGTCGCGACATAGAAAATCAAAAGGTCGCGTGAAGTGCTTCGAATGTCACGAGGAGGGGCACATAAGGAGAAATTGTCCAAAGCTAAGAAATAAAGGTGTTTGGCAAAATGCCACAAGCAGTGTGGCGAATGTTGCTGAGGAGATACCAGTGATGCCGAGGCTGTCCTATGTGTATCTACGAGTTCGTCAGAAGACGAATGGGTGCTAGATTCTGGATGTTCCTATCATATGACTACTCACAAGAACTAGTTCACTACCTACCAGACTACATATGGTGGTAGAGTTCTTTTGGGGAATAATGCAGCCTGCGAGGTTGTGGGGATAGGAACAGTTCGGATCCAAATGCATGATGGCGTAGAATGGACGTTGACAGACGTAAGGCACGTACCGAAGCTCAAGAAGAGCCTTATTTCTTTGGGAACACTTGATGACCTCGGGTGCAAATACACAACTGAAGGTGGAGTGCTGAAGATCTCTCGAGGTGCCCTAACAGTAATGAAAGGGAAGAAAGCGAATTCTCTCTATCATTTACTGAGAGAAACCGTGACCGGAGTTGCTGCAGTTTCATCAGGTGAGTCAGACTCAAACTTGACTCAGTTATGGCATATGCAATTGGGACACATGAGTGAGGCAGGTATGACGATGCTGAGTGAGAAAGGGTTGCTGAAAGGTCAGAAGACAGGAAAGCTGGACCTGTGTGAGCACTGCATCTTCGGGAAGCAGCGTCGTGTTAAATTTGGTACAGCTCTACATTCGACCAAGCAACCAGTCGAATACATTCATTCAGATGTTTGGGGACCGTCTCCAGTTCCATCGAAAGGAGGTGCCCGATATATGCTGACATTCATCGACGATTACTCAAGAAAGGTATGGGTGTACTTTCTGAAGCACAAATCTGAGGTATTTGATCGGTTCAAGAATTTTAAAGCATTGATTGAGAAGCAGTCAAGTAAACAAATCAAGTGCCTGAGAACCGATAATGGCATGGAGTTATGTGGTAAGGACTTCACCGAGTTTTGCCAAAAGGAATGGATTGTGAGAAACTGTACAGTTCCCGGGACACCACAACAGAATGGCGTAATATAACAGAAGAACAGAACTCTACTCGAGCAAGCTCGGTGCATGCTTTCGCATGCAGGATTGGGCAAGGAATTTTGGGCCGAAGCAATAAATATGGCGTGTTACCTGGTTAATCGATCTCCATCTTGTGCTATCAAGTGGAAGACTCCTAAAGAAGTATGGTCGGGGAAACCTGTTGATTACTCCGGATTACGAATATTCGGATGTCCTACATATGCTCATGCGAGAGATGATAAGCTTGAGCCGAGGGCGAAGAAGTGCATATTTCTGGGTTATGCACAAGGGGTGAAAGGCTACCGGCTGTGGTGCACTAATCCCAGATTACCCGATTTTCTAATCAGCAGAGACGTGATCTTCAACGAGACTGCAATGCTTCAAAAGAGGAATCTTGAGACTCAACCAGCAGAGCAAACGGATCATGGTGTCAGAAGTGAGGTGGAGATTCAAGTAGAGTCTCCAAAGACCTTAGAGGTAACAGAGGAAGAGATTGCGGAAGAGGCCACAAATCTTGAAGACGGTGATACTGAACAACCAGCAGAGCCACAACACAACATAGCCACGGGCAGACAAAGAAGGCAAATTAAACCACCGGTACGTCATGGTTATTCTGATATTGCCTATGCATTAACTGTAGGTGATGAGGTGGAGATGGATGAGCCTTCATCCTATTCTGAGGCGATGGCTAGTGCTAAGTCATCATTGTGGCTAGAGGCTATGAGTGAAGAAATAGAATCACTCTATCGGAATCAGACATGGGAGTTGGTCAAAGTACCCAAAAGTCAGAAAATTGTTGGATGCAAATGGGTCTACAAACGGAAAGAGGGCATTCCCGGTGTAGAGGCAGCCGGGTTCAAGGCGAGACTTGTTGCGACGGGGTATACTCAACGAGAGGGCATCGACTACAATGAAGTGTTCTCTCCTGTGGTAAGGCATACATCTATTCGTGTATTACTTGCCTTAGTTACTACACAGGATCTTGAGTTGGAGCAGCTAGATGTGAAAACGGCATTTCTTCATGGTGAATTGGAGGAACAAATTTACATGAAGCAGCCTGAGGGATTTGCTATTCTAGGTAAGGAAGACCATGTTTGCTTATTGAAGAAATCCTTGTCTGGATTGAAACAATCTCCTAGACAATGGTATAAGCATTCTGATGCTTTCATGACTAGTCAAGATTATTCGAAAAGTCAATTTGATAGTTGTGTTTATTTTAGGAGATTGGAGGATGAGTCTTTGATTTATTTGCTATTATATGTTGATGATATGTTGATAGCAGCTAAACATATGTCTGATATTGATGTGTTGAAGCGACAGTTGAGTGCTGAGTTTGAAATGAAAGAATTAGGTGCTGCTAAGAAAATATTAGGTATGGAAATTTTGCGTGACAAAGCTGCAGGAACGTTGTGTTTGTCTCAAAAGAAATATATTGAGAAGATCGTGGCACGTTTTAATATGCAGTCAGCAAAATCTGTAAGTACTCCTTTAGCCGCACATTTTAAACTTTCTGACAAGTTATCACCACAAACTGAGGAAGAGGAGGAACATATGTCCCGTGTTCCATATTCTAGTGTAGTTGGTAGTATTATGTATGCTATGGTATGTACTGGACTTGACATTTCACAGGCTGTAAGTGTTGTCAGCCGTTACATGAAGCACCTAGGTAAGACTCATTGGGAAGCCATGAAATGGATCCTCAGATATCTAAAGGGGACAGCAGATGTTGGCATTATGTATCAGAGGAACGTCAATGGCAATGAGACCACAGGGTACGTGGATTCAGATCACGCTGGTAACTTAGATGATCACAGATCGTTAGCAAGGTACGTGTTTACGCTAGCAGGTGGTGCAATAAGTTGGAAAGCGTCTTTACAAGATGATGTTGCATTGTCTTCAACTGAGGCGGAGTACATGGCACTAACCTTTGTTGCAAAGGAGTCGATATGGCTAAGGGGTTTGCTCTTGGACCTTGGACTGGAGCAGAAAAGTGTCACCATACATTGTGACAATCAAGGTGCGATATATTTGGCTTATAATCCAATATATCACAAGCGAACAAAACATATTGACATCAGGTATCATTTCATCCGAGATGTTATAGCGAAGGGTAAAATTGTTGTGAAGAAAATAGCAACAGCGGAGAACCCAACAAATATGATGACGAAGCATGTTCCTTTAGCAAAGCTCGAGCTCTGTATGAGCTCGATTAGCGTCTGTAGAGTATGAGCGCCCATCGGGGCGTTGGGAGAGCCGAGCATGGAAAATAATCACTATAACTTGGCTTCAAACGTTGAGCCAAGGTAGAGAATTGTTAAATTATGTCTCAAATTTGAATCCATATACGATACCCGATACGTGCAAAACATTTTCATGCCGAAACGAGAAAGAACGTGCGCGGAGCATTTGATGAAAAATGGCGCAGGATAGGAGCCGAAAGGATCCCACCCTCGGCTGCGCTTCCTGTTGGAAATAAAGGCTTCAATCCATGGGATTCTTCTCATTTGTCAGCATGAAATTATGAAGAGTTGTTCGTCCAACTTCTTCTACGCCATTAAATGCATGCACATGGCCATGCACGTAGAAAACTCGGTCAACACTTGTGGCTTCAGAAGACTATCTCGTAGGCGCCGAATTCTCCTCTCTTCTTGGTCATATTTTGTGGACTTCTTTCGTCTAGTTGCGGATAAAGAAAGAGGGAAGATAAAAGCTATTCTACGTGTGTCAGTGCATGCATGGTCATACGCTTGCTTCTCTCCATGAACAAGAAATTTGAAGACTGCAGCCCACCTCTTTTCACAGATCAATGGCACACGTTTGCTAACTATTATCCCTCATCTCTTCCGCCTCATTAAATGCGTGCCCATGCACATGCACGATCTGCATGCATGCCTTCAAATATGGTGGGCGTTCGGTGCCGATTGTGGCCTTGTCTAGTGGGCACCTGCGCTGCATTTAATGAGGCCATTTACTTTCTTCTTTTGGTCCTGTCTTTCTGCCCTCCTCGCTAAGATGTCGATGCAGAAGCAGATAGCAAAAAGAAAAGAGCTTGGCAGAGAGCAACAGCAAAGAGCTTGAGAGAGAGTGAGAGGCTTAAGCTCCGAGAGGTTTTGTGCTGAGTTGAGTCCATTGAGTTGTTTTGTTAAACACCGTAGGTATAAGGTATAAAGTAGGGCTGGGAAACACTTGAGTGCATGTGTGTGATTGTAATCCTATAATTCTCCGATTTATAGTGGATTGATTTGATGGCTCTCCACGTGGACGTAGGTTCCGACATTCGAACCAAACAACGTAAATTTTTGGTGTCCTTTATTTTTATTGTTCCTCATTTTATTTCGATCGATTTCTATAACTCTCGACATAATTGCAAAATACACAATCCGCTTCCGCTGCGACGCCGATTACAACAAATATCGTCTAGTATGTCTTTAATTTTTCATATAGGAATATAGTTTTGTCAGGCACCGGGGTATAGATAGCCTTTACCAGGTTTGTACTTCATAACTTCAGACACTTGCTAGATTTCTTCTGTCAACCTTCATGATTAATCAGGAAATAGTTTTATGTGGATAGTGTTGATCGTCTTTTCTTAGGTGTTGCTCTAGGATTGTCCCTTGTCTTTGTGAGCTAAATGAGCTTTCTTTCAATATGCTGGGGGATAGCATCAGATTAGTTCAAGCCTCCTTGGGATTTGTTAAAGTTGAACTTGGATTTGATGAATCATCAGTTGATTGATAGATGCTCATTTGGTTTTTATGTGTATAAGGATATGCCAATTCTCTCTTTTTATCATGGGCAGTCAGGTTGGTTCTTGCTTTGGGGGCTGAAGTGAAGCTTGATGTTGTACCTGGTGCAGCTGAGTATGCATTGCCATTCTCAACCCTCGAGGATGCACTTGTAAGGCAACTTTTAGGGGGGTCTGTAATGCTATAAATTACATCTCTAAGTTAATTGACTCTGATTTGGTACATTTATTATTCTCTCATTGTACACTTCTGTTGCAGAAGGTTGACAATAAATTAAAAGCTTTGGAGAGAAGGAACTTTGGGAAGGGGTCAAAATTCGCGTAACTGTTTTGTAGGTTATGGCTACTCAGGAGTTGAATTAGCTGCCACTATATCAGAGCGATTACAGGAGTTGTGGCCATTTTGGACGAAAAGGAATTTGACAATGGCAACTCACCAGTTGTGCAAGTCTACAGCATGATAGTCCACTTCTAGATAACATGTAATCAGAAGTTCCTATTGAAGATGAATTATCACCGTTATAGTTTTCAAGACTTCAGAATCATGTGAAACATCATGTTATATATTCACGATACTCTATGCATGTACTGTTTTGTTTGTTTGGATGGACTATAATTTGTTGATATTTTGTCGGCTACATAGAAACACATAGAAATGAATCATATGAAGAGGGTAGAGAGGAATGACTGGACCAGCGAATCTATGCAAACTTCTTGCTTCAACCTGGTACTAGAATCGGCTGGAGCAATTTGATATGAAGCGAGGACTAAGATTTCTATTACTTGCATTGGTTCAAACTTGTAGCAGTATGATTAAGAATGGTACTTTGGTTATGAAAGATGCGTCCACCATGCAATGATCTTCATGGAGAACCTACTAGATTATAATGTAAAATAAGTTAAAAAGAGTTGGTTGGCCATGCTTCTTTTCCAAATGAAATTCAGTTCCATCCACATTTTGCCAATACAAATGGTGCCTTAGGGCAAAATGAAATGGTTTATGAACTACTCATAATCGAAAATTCACTAAAAGGACTTGATATTGTGAAAGCAAAGAAGGATAAGTAAGACTACATAAATTGCAGGATGTAGAGCTGTACGGATGGCAAGTTTCAGAGGATAAACTGTTTTTCCGTTTAGTTTTCGTACTGCTCCTACGCAACTCCTTTTCCAAATGAAATTCAGTTCCATCCACATCCTGCCAGTACAGATGGTGTCTTAGGGCATGAAATGGTTTATGAACTACTCACCATTGAAAATTCACTAAAAGGACTTGATATTGTGAAAGCAAAGAAGGACAAGTAAAACTACATAAATTGCAGGATGTAGAGCTGTACGGATGACAAGTTTCAGAGGATAAACTATTTTTCCGTTTAGTTATCGTATTGCTCCTACACAACTCCTTTTCATTTTATTTTCCACCTCTAATTTGATTTAGTGGAAAACCCAAATGCCAAGTTGGACCGATATCTATGAAGTTAATGCCATTGACAGGCGGTTACCTTGGCGGGACCATCTTCTTGTTCATGGTGATTGTGATATTTGGGTGAGTGCAGTTCTACTTGATGATGCCGGAACAAAGGGGCGGAGGCTGGAGGACTTGTTCGGTAAATACATGGAGTGGAGGTCCACAGTGAGGGAGATGGAGATGCAAAGGAACAACAACGCGACCAAGGAGGCAAACAGTGAGGCCTCACTTGTAATGCATGATGTCCAATTAATATTAGGTCCTAGACACAACATTAACCGCACATCATGCATGCATTATAGATGAAGCCTCACTATTAGCCCCTAGGTTTGCATCTCCATTTCCTTCGTTGCAGATTTATGGAACAACTCCTCTACCATCCGCCCCTTCATCTCCCACATCATCAAGTAGAAGAGCACTCACGCAAAACTCACGATCACCATAAACAAGAAAGCGGCTCCACCAAGGGTAACTGTCTTGTGCAACAATATAAACTTCATGGATAACACTCCAAGGGAGTTTGATTGGTCTCTCTTCTGTATTGATTCCTTCAATTTCTCTAGACTTTCGACAGTGTCTTGCAGTCGACTACAAGAATCGCCACGTAGTACAACTAAACTTTCTCATGACATTAGCCTACTAACACTTACTCCCATAAAGAAACGCAGAAAATCAGGATAGCTACATGCATATCATCCTAATCATCTCTCCATCAGGACGTGCTCATGCCAGTTAGTTCAACTTGAGCTGTAGGGGCATTGATCATGTCAACTAGATCTGATTTCCCCCTGCTCTGCACATTACCCGAATGGATGGATTTACGAGTGCTGAAGTATGTCAAAGACGTAGGAGGCATTGCCTTGAGCAACATCTCGTGCTATCAACTTCAGTCTAAAAAATGACTGACTGATTTAGCAAGCTCGCATTTGCTCTGGACAGAATCAGATTATGGACCACCTGCAATGTCAATGTGCTAAGAAATTTGATAAAGATGCGCTGCAATCTTTGCAATACGATCAAACAATCACCTGAACATGGTTGAGACAAGCCCAATGAAGCGGAGCATTCTTCTCCTCATTACTGGCGTTAACATCCTGAAATTGGAAGATTCCGAGTTTCATAAAAGTCTCTTTCTACATGTAACTATGCAATAAATAACCGTACATAGAGCCTCATATCAACGCTAATTCTAATAAGACGCCGAGATCAAGCCCATATCAGAACAACCACAGAGCAATCATAAAAAATGCGCTGACCAACATTTGAGAAAACTCATCTAGGTCAGGACACGATTGAATATCGCCCCGAACCGAGAGTCGAGAGTACTAGTGCAAGTGACAAACATCGACATCTCAAAAAAACTAAAGAAAGAATAAAGAGGAAGAGAGAGAAAGGGGGCGGGGGCGGGGGGGGAAATCAATGAGAATGGCATAGTCGAATGAATTTAGCCAGATTATTGCAAAACACAGTTTGCGAGGAAGAATGAAAGCCTGAGTTCAGCGGAGATATGACCGAAAAGCAGGAGGCAAACAAGACCGGATTTTTTAAAGTTCAACATTATCAAATACATGGACCCTCGAGATCAGCAGTCAAACATAAAAGACGATGAAGGGAACACGACTTCCGTCAACAAGCGAGAAATTCCAAGAAAACAAGGCCATGTCTACCGCAATAATCACCTATAACTCTGTAGCATCCAAAAACCATATGAATATCCTTAAATCCTAAACCTAGTAAACGAATCACCTTTGACTGTGTAGGAGAGCTCTTCAGAAGCGCTCCAGTTGGTCTCGGCAAAGGGCGAGGCGTTGAGGAGAGGAATGGAGAGGCGAGAGCGAGAGAGGATGAAGGTGTGGAACTGGGGAAAGGGAGCTGGAGATTGGATATGGGGAAGAAGGAGCGTTGTTTGGTCGTTCTCCTTTCTCCAGAAAGGAAACGGTAGCGGGCGGAAGGAGGGAGGAGGAGAGGGAAGAGCTGGGCAGCGGCTACTGTGCAATCATGCTCCCCAACTGCAAAAGGATACTTGAAGTAGAGAGCTCGGCGAGCATGGGAAGTATTGGTAACAGTCTGAAAAAGCAGGGTGTGGGCTTGGGGGGAAAGGTGAATGGTGGGATGGGACTTGGGAGGGTGAGTTTGATGAGTCCCGATGAGCAAAGGGATGGTTTCTCACTTCACAACATCACTCACTCTCTCTCTCTCTCTCTCTACTTCTTCTCGCTCATCTTTAATGTAGTTTTTTTTTGGACAAAAGGAGATACTGCATTCATTCATGAGAAAAACGAGTCTTACAGGACATCGATGGATAGAATTCCGATAAGAGAATTTCCGAAAGAGAAAGAGGGGGAGAGCTCACCCAATTTACGGGAAGTTTTCTAGCTCAGTGCGATCTGACCACCCAGTCAGCCACCCGATTTGCTTCACGTGAATAATAGAGGACCTGGACTAAATTGCAAAGAATCAATATTTCTCTGCATCTTCCCGTAATTTTGAGTGGGTAGTATCCGTTCGAAATAAACTTTTGTTCCATATTTAAGAAGATGTCCGATCATTCCCCTTAATAAATAAATTAATAATTCAATAATTGTGTTGGTATTTAGTTATTATTAGCAGGTCAGTAAGATGGATTTAAAGTTAAATGTGCGGTACATATTAAAATTAATAATTGATTGTGTTGGCAAAAAGACAAAAGCAATAAACGGTGTTGGCCAAAAGACAAAATGTTTGAATTTTTCTTCTTTTGCATTCATTTTCTCATCGCCAGTTCTTTTTTCTTGGATTGCCATCACCCGTAATTAATAATCATGGGGGAGAAATAGAGATCGCTCAGTTTGACATGCAAAACCTGACATGCAGGGGAGAAGGCTTTGCTTTTCACCTTCCTCAAACTCGAACCAAATTTATTGCTCTCCCTCTTAGCACCCCCAGCCACTAGCCACGCCACGGGGACAACAAGACCCTCCTCGTTCATTTGTTTGTCTAATTAAGTGCCAAACCATTATAATTCTTCCTTCTCACCCTTCAGTTTTTCTTTCAATAAAATTTTCTACCTTATTTGGCAATGTCGAAGAACAAAGAATTGCCCTATTTGGCTATGCCAAATTACCTGTCGAGAATTGTTTTGGAAGATATGGTCCCTCGCCCACGGCCGGTGAGGCTGGCTCGCCTAGATCTCGGTCGAAGCCGCCCGCCGGTGGCTGGGGAGAGGCTAGGCGAGAGCCGCAACCTCGCGGCAGTGAGGCAAGGGCTTCGAGGCCCCCGCAAAGGGCCACCGAGCCTCATCAAAGGCTTGCCGGCCACCACGGGAATAGTCCAAGGAGGAAGAAGGAAGAAAAAAAGGAAAAGAAAAGAAAATGGAAAAATTTCAAAAAAAATTAAAATATTTTAAAAATTGCCACGTCGTCCCGGTCACCAGCCGATGTCCACGCGGCGCCGACAGGCCAAATTGGCCAAATGGACTGAATTGGTACCGATGTAAAAATGTTTAGGATTGAATTGGTACCAATGCAATAGGTTTATGACTTTTTTAGTACTTTTCCCGATCAAATTATGAATAGGATAAGATTTGAAATTCATAAATTTTGCTATATTTTATCCAATGTTGGGTGAATCATAACACTAATATGAGATATATTCATATCCTATTATATCTTTTTGTTTGTTATAAACAATTATCAATCAGTAAATCTTAAAAAAAGAATGGTGGGTTGGGAGAGTGACTGTGCATTCACGATCCCCAATTGCAAAGGATATTTTATAATTGATGAAGTAGAGATCAATGTAAATGTCAATTAGGAGACGATCTAAAAGAGTAGGCGTGTGGGCTGGAGTTTTGTATGTTTGGGGAAAAAGTGAATGGTGGGATGGGAGAGTGAGTGCGATTAGTCTCGACGAGAAAAGAGACGACGAGAATGGCTTCCTCTCATTTTAACCTTGATGAAATGGAGTTTTCGGACAACTTCTTTTTTATTTTTATCTCTTATTTACGATATTTTCTTTTTTCAAATTGAAAAATAATAAAAGATTCATAATCTTTCAAGTTTTGAAAATTGTAAAAATTAGTATATGATTTTTAGGGGTGATTGATTCCCGATTCAATCACACCTAGTAACCGAGAACCTGATCGGGAGGACGGGTTCCCATTTTTTGGGATCGAGAATCGGCCGAACTAACCGGTCTAGGCCAATGGAATTAGCCAACTTAGCAAAACAAATTCAAAAAATTTGAAAAAAAAAAATACTATAGTTGTTACTATTTTAGAGTTTATTACATTTTTTAAGAACATAGAAAATATTTTTTATAAAAAATGTTGGTCTCGGTCCGGTCTAATTTCCTCTTGGAATTGGGAACCAAACCGAAAAAGATGAACCAAGATTAGACCAACACCCCTCGATGATTCTCGATTTGGTTTGTTCAATATGCTCACCCCTAATGATTTTACTTGTTCGTATTTATTCTTTATTGCGGAACTCGAAAAATTTACAACAAAGAAAAGGTTTCACAAACCAGCTTGAAAATGTTATTTAAAACCTTATAAAACTATTAAAAATATCGTTTACTTGCAATATGCACGTTAAAGTTCCTTTGTTTAAATTTTATGTGTTTTATTAATGTTGACTAAGTGAAGTATGGAGTTGATATGGATCGGATCAAGTATTCATCACTAAATTTATATTGTATATAAATTGGATCAAAACAGATTATTAGTCAGAATGGATAATTAATATTTAGAGATGGTCATATGTGATTTTAATAATATATTTACATAAATTAATAATAAAAAGCCAACTTAAATGACAAATGTTTAATAAACTAATAACTTATTAAATATTTGTTAATAAATCAATATTTATATTAATCAAATTTCAATAAATATATTAAAAAGTGATTTATAGCTTCTTAAAACCTGATCAAGCACTATTTTGCCATCGTGCTTTTATGATACAAGATTATAAATAAATACAAACAATAAAGCACAACTCCATGAAACATCAATAGTCAAGGAAATAATTTTTTTTTTCCTAAGAATTGAAATACAAAATCTTTCTTTGTATTCTGATTAGTGTTTTAGGTGATTTATTTGCAATGAATTGAAATTTTATGCCAAGTGAAAACGTGAAATGCCAAAATTAACCGAAGTAGCTAAAACACCCAAGTTCATGTGAATGGATTCTTGGAAAATAGCCTGATAGTGAATAGGAATAACAAGCACCAAGAAGTCACCATCACAGATGAGTTTTAAAAAAAAAAATCTTTGCATCAGTAACTGTCTATTCCTTTTCTCTTAAAAATCCATTCTTAGGCAAGGCATATTTTACATTTATTCTTCATTTCCTGTATTTCTTTAAACTCCCGAAATTTTCTATTATAAATATGAGAAAAGTCCATAACATTCCTAAAAGTCCTAAAATTTCAATTTATTAATTTATTTAATGATGTGGCAATTTTAAATTAATTTCTCTCTCCTTGGCTTTTTTTATTGTTTTCTTTTTAATATCTTATTCAAATGAGATTAAAAGACTGAAAAAGCTAAAATTTTATTTTAAAAACAAACTGAAAAAAAAAGAGAGAGAGAAAAGAAATGGGGAGGTAGAGCGCCGCCGTAGGAAGGGCTGACCCTAGGCAAGGTTGGTCGGCCCTCGCCGGCCTCGGGTGAGGCCTCATCGGCCCCAAGTGAGGGCCGTGATCCTTGCTAGGCTTGGGCTCGCGCTCGGGCGCCCAAATCTGGGTGATGCCAGCGCTCACCTAGGGCTAGTGAGGCTCGCCGGCTCTAGTTGACCGCCGGCGTCGCCCAGATATGGGTGCCCTCACCCAAGTCGACAAGGGTTGCCTACCCTTGCCTGGAGCTGGCGAGGGTTGGCCACCCTCGCCCCAGGCTAGTGACCTCCACCGGCTCCTCCGGCGATGGGTGGTATTGGCGATGATAGTGGTGCTTTTCTCTCTTCTCTCTCTTTTCAGTTTTATTTTTTAAATAAAATATTAGCATTTTTTTATTTTTTTAAGCTGAATTAAATAAGATTCAAAAAGGAAAAAAAAAAAAAATGTCAACTAGAAGAAATAAATAAATTTAAAATTTAGATTCAATTGCACCTAAGTAGCATCTTTGTCACAAGTTTTTGGATTCTGCTCGTGAACTTATCCTCAAAAGAAAAGAAGAAGAAGAAGAAGAAGAAGAAGAAGAAGAAGAAGAAGAAGAAGAAGAAGAAAGAAGGTGGAGGACAGGTATTAGAGGAGTATTTTATTTTGAAAGATGCCCACCCCAATTTTTGGTCTTGACTTCATGATTTCGACCGTTGTGTATTTATTTCGCTCGGAAACGACATGATCTTAAATTGGACGCGGAAAAACTAAAATTCATGGGCAAGATAAAATGTACACTTATATATATAGTGTTAAAGCACATCTTTCTATAGTTATAGCCACCGCAAGATCGTTGCACGATCGTCGCACGATTGTCACACGATTGTCGCACGATCGCCGCACGATAACGTTTCACCACCATCTCGTCAACGTGCAATAGCTTAAGGAATTTCCACCAACAGGAGTCATTTTTTTTTTTTTGAAGGAGCACCTCATTATGCACACATGCATGACCATACGACCATCTTCGGCCATGTCTTCTAATAATAAAATAAAATACAAATTAATTTAAAAAGTAGAGCCAAAAAGAGTTTTGTAATCAACACCCATTTGTAATCATTGCGTTGCTGAAGACAATTTTTTTTTTCTATATATGATCTTCCCCTATCCACCTATCCTATCCACCGCAACAGTCTTAAAGTCCTGCCGCTGCTTGCATTTAAAAACATGAACCAACCTCTTCTCTTTTCTCTTCTCTCTAACTGAAGAGGACTCCATTTATCGACAAATATCACCAGACAAAATTCCAAATTTATTGTGGTGGCACTAGGAAGAGGTGAATGCCTTTATTCAAAAGTGTATCAAATGCGATAATTTGGAAGCTTTGTATAAACAAGGACTGGTACGTGTTGTGTTTAATTATATGATTTATACCTCTAATATTTTCAATATAATTTCCTTCAAAGTTAGAAATTGAAAATTAACAATTTGTGTATGTTGTAGTATGAATATATAAGTCTCATAAATGTGGAGTCAGAAATGAAGCTACTTAAGAGAGCCGCATAATTTGGCCACCTTGGGGCTTCTTATATGACTGGGCTCCTCCTTGTGTGCGAGGGTGGCAAGTTGAAGAAGAAGCAAGGAGTCGACTTACTTTAAAAAGTCTACTTGAGCAGACGAGTGGTGGAATGCCGTGATAAGTATTTGAACACCGTTTGCAGTATATGGTGGAACAGCACGGTGATCTTTAGAGAAGAGCGAAGCTATGATGAAAAACTAAAATTATTAGGCAAGATAAAATGTGTGTGTGTGTGTGTGTGTATATATATATATATAACATAGTTATAGTTATAGTGTTAAAGCACATCTTTCTATAGTTATAGCCAACGCATGATCAGCGCACGATCGTCGCACGATTGTTGCATGATCGGCGCACGATTGTCGCACGATTGTTGCATGATCGCTGCATGATCGCCGCACGATAACGTTTCACCCCAATCTCGTCAACGTGCAACAGTTTAAGGAATTTCCACCAGTAGGAGTCATTTTTTTTTTTTTTTGGAAGGAGCACCTCATTAGGAGCACATGCATGACAATGACCATCTTCGGCCATCTCTTCTAATAATAAAATAAAATACAAATTATTAAAAATGCAAAGCCAAAAAGAGTTTTGTAATCAACATCCATTTATAATCATTGCGTTGCTTAAGACAATTTTTTTTTTCTGTACATGATCTTCCCCTATCCACCTATCCTATCCACTAACAGTCTTAAAGTGCTACCGCTGCTTGCATTTAAAAACACGAACCAACCTCTTCTATTTTCTCTTCTCTCTAGCTGAAGAGGACTGCATATATCGACAAATATCACTAGACAAAATTCCAAATATATTGTGGTTTTACTAGGAAAAGGTGAATGCCTTTATTCAAAGGTGCATCAAATGCGATAATTTGGAAGCTTTGTATAGATAAGGACTGGTGGGTGTTGTATTTAATTATATGATTTATACCTCTAATATTTTCAATATAATTTCCTTCAAAGTTAAAAATTGAACATTAACAATTCGTGTGTGTTGTAGTATGAATATGTAAGTTTCATGAATGTGAAGTCAAGAATGAAGCTACTTAAGAGAGCCGCACAATTTGGCCGCCTTAGGGCTTCCTATATGGTTGGGCTCCTCCTTGTGTGCGAGGGTTGCGAGTTGAAGAAGAAGAAATGAGTCGGCTTACTGAGAAAAGTCTACTCGAGCGGACGAGTGGTGGAATGCCATGATAAGTATTTAAACACCGTCTGCAGTATGTGGTGAAACAACACGATGATCTTTAGAGAAGAGCGAAGCTATGATTGCGAGATGCAAACCGAGAGTACTGCAAGAGGAGGGGATGGGTGTGTGACATCGACCATTACAATGACACTGATGTGAACAATGCATTTGCCGAGCGGAGACAAAGATTCTACACAAGTAATGCAGATACCCCTAACGACATGATCTTAAATTGGAGGTGGAAAAACTAAAATTCATGGGCAAGATAAAATGTAAACAAACATATATACATAGTATTTATGTATGTATGTATGTATGTAACATAGTTATAATTATAGTGTTAAAGCACATCTTTCTATAGTTATAGTCACCACACGATCGTCGCACGATTGTCGCACGACCGCCGTACAATCGCCGCACGATAACGTTTCACCCCATCTCGTCAACGTGCAATAGCTTAAGGAATTTCCACTAGCATGAGTCATTTTTTTTTTAAGGAGCACCTCATTAGGCGCAAATGCACGACTATACGACCATCTCCAGCCATGTCTTCTAATAATAAAATAAAATATAAATTATTAAAAAAGCAAAGCTAAATTTTTTTTTATAATCAACACCCATTTGTAATCATTACGTTGCTGAAGACAATTTTTTTTTTCTGTACATGATTTTCCCCTATCCACCTATCATATCCACTGCAACATTCTTAAAGTGTTGCCACTACTTGCATTTAAAAACACAAACCAACCTCTTCTCTTTTCTCTTCTCTCTAGCTGATCAACAAATATCACTAGACAAAATTCTAAATCTATTGTGGTTGCACCAGGAAGAGGTGAATGCTTTTATTCAGAGGTGTATTAAATGCGATAATTTGGAAGCTTTGTATAGACAAGGACTGGTATGTGTTGTGTTTAATTATATGATTTATACCTCTAATATTTTCAATATAATTTCATTCAAAGTTAGAAATTGAACATTAACAATTTGTGTATGTTGTAGTATGAATATATAAGTCTCATAAATGTAGAGTCAGGAATGAAGCTACTTAAGAGAGCCGCACAATTTGGTCACCTTTGGGCTTTCTATATGGCTGGGCTCCTCCTTGTGTGCGAGGGTGGTGAGTTGAAGAAGAAGGAATGAGTCAGCTTGCTGAGAAAAGTCTACTCGAGCAGACGACTGGTGGAATGCCATGACAAGTATTTGAACATCGTTCGTAGTATGTGGTGGAACAACACGATAATCTTAGAGAAGGGAAGTTATGATTGCGAGATGCAAACCGAGCACTACAAGAGGAGGGGATGGGTGTGTGACATAGATCATCACGATGACACTGAATGCGAACAATGCATTTGCCAAACGGAGACAAAGATTCTATATAAGTATTGCAGATACCCCTGACCATGATGCTGACCATGACGCCCGACCATGACCATGACGCCCCTGACCATGACCATGACCATGAGAGGTTTGCTTAAAGAGAGGGTGAGAGAGAGGCTATTTTAGTTCAAAATAAATCTTAATACACAAGTGCTTCTTTAGAGTATCTAATATGGCTTCATTTTCTTCTCTATAGGTTCTTGATAGGTTTTTGATAATGCCCCTTGTCATTTATAGCTGTCTTGTGGTTGTAACTAGATTTCACTTTATTCTAAGTGACCTATTGTTGGATTTGGTTTTGGTTTGGTCTCAACTAATTTGTGTAATCCTTCAATCCAAGCAAGAATTGTTATTTGTTTCAGTTCATGATTTATTTTTCTCTACTTCATGGATGATTTTAGCATCATCTATGAGCACTTCAGGCTCATTACAGTCCCCAAAAACATGACATTTGAATTGCTCAATGCTTTCCAAAATGAACTTAGAGAGCTCCTAAAGAGTTGTTGAAACTTGTTGGAAGGAATGGAGTCTCCATTTTAATTATTTGTGTACACCTTGTTTTCTTTCGATTTTCCCAAACTTGTTGGAAGGAATGGAGTCTCCTTTTCCGATGGAGGAAGCCCATCGAGGTGTACTTGTTTCCCTCCAGTTTCGTAGAGCTTTAAAAATATCAAATTTGACGGGAGGTGTTCGAAAGTTGGCAAGTCTAGTCCCTTTAGAACAAGTTTTTTCAGCAGAGAAAGGGAACTCAACTCTGTAGTTGGCGCGCGAACATTTATAAAGCAGACGTACAGGTTGCTCAATTTGGTTAAACTCCCAATCCACCCCAAGTCACCGGTTTGGAATTCATTTGATGGGTATCCATCCTCATCAGGTAGAAGCTCTCTATCTTTGCCATCAGATAGGAGTAGTTTAACTAGATTAGTGAAGTATGAGAGGTTAGGGACAGTTTGCAGGGAAAGAGACGTCAGCCGTAAAGTGGTCAAACTTATGGGGAGCTTTGGCAACTCTTGTATCTCATGACAAAGATCCAAGTTCAGTGTTTGGAGTTGACGAAACTTGCTCATTGTACTGGGCATTTCCGCAATTTTTGTGTATGATACATCCAGCTCCGTTAACGACTTTATTTTCGAAACTGAGGCGGGGAGTTCGATCAAACCACAACAATACTTAAGACAGAGGCACTGCAAATTTTGTAACTCTCCAATTTGTTCAGGTAATTTTTTAATTGACGGACAATGCTCAAACCTTAAGTCAGTCAGCCATCTCAGTTTCCCAATAGAACAATCAATTTTCATTAAAGATTGAAATCCAATAATAGTCAACTTCTCTAAATTTGAGTACTCGGGAAAGGTTGGTGTCTTACTTATCAAAGTATTACCATAAATAGTGAGAACCTTCAATTTCCTTGCTCCCTACAAAAGCCAATAAAACAGTAGGACAGACAAGAAATAAATATGGATTTAGGCTAACAATGAGAAAATTAGATAATAGACCTGTCAAATTCTATCCTTCATTAAATGAGAAAATTAGACTAAGAGGGAAACTGGCATACCTTGATTAGGCTATCTAACACATCTTTTGTGATTTCAATCCCAGAAAGATTCGCCACAACCACGTTTTCTAGATGCAACAAATTGGTTGCCTCCAAATGTTGATTACGACGTTCTCGGTAGATACCATAAGGGTAGACCAAACAGATCCATTTCAACTCAGAAAGACAGCCTGTAAAGTCACCTTGGAAGGTTACATTATGCAACCAAAGAAACTGCAGACGTGGAAACCGTTTGATTTGCTCCGAAGTGACAGTCATACCACTATAGAAAGATGTGCTTTAAATTCGCCCCGGCTGAGCGCCGTTCGGCCATCCTCGAGACAAACCAGCGCCCCCTAGCCGATGCCACCGAGCCTGCAGCCCCCATCTTTCACGGCGTCTGATTTTTGGTGAGTTGAGTTTCGGTTCCGATCCGCCGTTTTTTCGTGGTTCCCGGCTCGGCGAAACTGAGATGGCCAGTTACAATTCGATTCGCATTGAGACCGGCTTCTGGCCGTCGTCCCCAAGCCGGGTAAGGCTCCCGCGGTCGCGCGCTCTGGCGCCCCTTTTTTGTCCTTTCTTTACTGCTCTGTCTTTGCCCTATTTCGGGCGCGTCGAGCCGGAGCTCGCGGCCGTCCGGCTCACGTGAACTCCGGCCCCTTCGCCCCCGTGTTTTGATATTGCGGGTTTGGTAGGTCGTATGTCTAGCGGACAGTGCGAGTTTGAGTCCTGGCTGAGCCGGGAGCCCCTCGTTCAGTGTCGCGCGCCACCCGCTCGATGAAACGCCTCAACGAGATCTAATTTTCGTCTCCTCCTTCTTTTGCCGAAATCGAGTCGTCCACACTCTTGTGTTCTATTGCTATGTCCTTGTGACGCTCGGCGTTATGGGCGCAGCCGTTTGGTCCCTTCGCTGCCCCCGCCACCGCCGTTGTTTAATTTGTTTTGTGTTTCAAGCTCTGTGGCCGACAATAATGGAGGGTCGTTACTGTGGTTCGGCCATGCTGGCCGTCGCCAATAGTCCAGAGCCGTCGGAGTGAGAGCGTGGTCAGGCCAAGGGAATGGACCGGACGGTGGCAGCGGGAGGTTAGAAGGCTTAATTAGGTTTAATTAGCATGGGCTTAAGTTAGTTTAGTGGGTTTAGGTTCGTTTCTGTTTTCACGGGAGTAAAAAGGTCTATTGGTTTTGGGCTCATCTAGATTTATTAAGTTCGGGTCTACTCCTTGTTCTATTTGGACAGGTGATTTTCGAGCTTTTGTTTCGCAAAAACTCAATAATATAAGAAAAAGCTTTAGAGTAAAATGTTTTTTAGGAATATGGTTAGTTGAGGTAAAAAAATAGAATTTTTTAGTTTTTAGAAAAATTGAAATTTTTAATTATTTTATTTTTCTCTTTTTTATTTTTCTTTTCTTTTTTTTTTCAAAAATTGATTTTTTTAATTTTTTGTAATAAAGAGACAGTGGATTCTCGTTAAACTGACAATTATTCAAACCATAAAATATACTACAAACAAACTCTTCACGAGAATATGCTCAACATCCTATGCACATGATTACACTCAATCAAGCAGTCCACAAAAGCATAGCAACATAATTAGACCAGGCTCTCAAATAGTCAAACAAATGCAAGAAGGCAGGCCCTCTACAACTATCACCATATGAAGTTAGAGCAGTCCACAAAAGCATAGCAACATAACTAGACCAGGCTCTCAAATAGTCAAACAAGTGCAAGAAAGCAGGCCCCTCTACAATTATCACCATATGAAGTTAGAAGGTAGAAGAAGCAGGTCAAGTGCCATAATCTTTCAAGATTTTAACTACACTTGCCGCCATAATCTTCGAAAAGGTATACTTAAGTGCCGGTTCGGGAGTTAAATGGAACACTTAGGTGCCACTCCGGTGAAAATCCGGCCAAATAGCTGACGTGGCAATTTTCCGGCGAGTTTGGTCCAAAATGACGTCGTTTTGCAAGCTGACACGGCGAGAAAATGCAAAACGACGCCGTTTCATGTCCGATGTGTAAATAATAATATAAAAATCAATTAAATTAAATTAAAACTTAATTTTATTTATAAAAAAAAGGGGGAGGCCGAAGGGGGCGGCCGAGGGCCGAGCCCGCCGCCGCCCTCCTCGCCATCGCCGGAAGGGCCGGCGACGGAGGGGAGAGGGTCGGCCGGGGCCGCCGGCCCTCGATCGACCGACGGCAAGGGGCCCGCAAGCCCTCGCCTAGATCTAGGGCGAGGGTTGCCGACCCATCCCGGTGGCGGTGGGGAGGCGGCGAGGGCCCGTAGCCCTCACCGGATCTGGGTGAGGGCTACCGGGCCCTCGTCGCGATCCAACAAGGGCTCGCGGCCCTCGCCATCGATCGGCCGGGGCCAAAGAACCCCGGCCAACCCTTCCTCCGTCGCCGCCCTTCCCGGCGACGGCGGGGAAACAGACCCTCGCCCCCTTCGGCCTCCCCTTTTTTTTTTAAAGAATATTTTAAATAAAATTAAGTTTAAATTTAATTTAATTTATTTTTATATTATTATTTACACATCGTACACGAAATGGCGTCGTTTTTACATTTTCTCACCACGCGCCGTGCAAAATGACACCATTTTGGATCAAACTCGCCGGAAAATTGCCACGTCATTTCGCCGGAGTGGCACCTAAGTGTTCCATTTAAATTTAAAACTAGCACGTAAGTATACCATTTTGAAGTTATGGCACTTAAGTGTCCCCCGTGCCAAATTATGGCACTCCAGGTGTCCCAAACTCAAAGTTAGAGTTAGAGCTCGAGCTCATGCTTAGCTACACAAAGATAAATCACACGATTATGTTCAACTAAACACCAACTGCCACACCGCTTGTACCTCTTCTTTAGCGATAAGCTGGTGATCCAAAGCTATGAATAGAAAGAAGGCGTACTTTTCTCTTTGAAGTATCCCCTGTTTCTGTTTGAAGTACATTGCTTCAATTTCATGCTTCAACGCTTTTTTGTACTTGCGCGAGTTCTTAGCTGAACATTCATTGATATTCAGCTTTTCCAAAGATAATTTTTCTAGGCCTTCAATTTGATGGATCATGTTGCATTGTCTGATCTCTAAAACTTTCAGCGACTTCAGGTTTGAAAGATCAGGTAAATTGAGGAAATCACAATCGGTTAGAATCAAACTTCTCAGTGAGGTTAACTAGTTGAGCCCATTGAGATTTTGTATTTTGCAGTTTAATATATTTAGGGCACGCATGACAAAAAATTTCTATTTCTCGATTTCTCTGTTTCTCTGTTCCTCGGAACAGGTTTGAAATAGAAATCCGTTTAGTAACGCAATTTGATTTCTCTATTTCTGAAACAGATTTCTATTCCAGAAATAGAGAAATCGAAGAAATCAGAAACTGAAATTTTTAACTTCACAGTTTCTGAAATAAAAATCAAAAGCTGAAATCAAACCATATAAAAGAACCTTGCGCTTTCTTGCTAACTTAATTCACTCATAACCACAACTTCACAAATTATTGCTAATTTTCTTTTTCTTATTTTGCTTGTGTTTTTTTTTTTTTTTTTTTTTTTTCAATTTTTTTTGATAACTTCCTCTTTAGGATGAAAGGCAATTGAATGGGTCCCCAATTTTCAAAAACGACCAAAGTTCTTAAATGCTTACTTAAAAACAATGTGGCTCTTTCCTCCTAGAAATGGCACGTGCATGACTAGTTGAAGAAAAAGTTCTTATGCAATAGATGAATAAAAAATGTGCATAGAAATTTAACCTTGGTTCTTTACTGATTCAAAATTCTTGCAAAATCAAAATAATTAGATTGTTACACAATCTTGAATTTTAATTCAAAGGCAAGAGATTCAAGAAAATCTCTCTTTGCTATGTAAGGGCCATTAAAGGTTCATTGAGCAATAATAAAGAAATTAGAGATGAGCAATTGGACTGATTCAATTCGAGAATCAAAATAAACTGACATTCCCCTGATTGGTTCCTAACCATAAACGTTACTTCAAGGTAGAATTCTCATATATTCTTTTACACCATCAATTTTATTTTGTTGATAATCTTGTATAATACTAGTCTTTGATAAAATGACAGGATTGTATAGGCGCCATTGATGGCACCCATATTCATACTTCCGCAGTACTTGTCTGAACCTACGCAGGATGAGCTTGCAAACGATACATTGACCGAGGAGGGAAACCAAATAAATACGCTTAGGAAAACCATTGCCAATAAAATGGCAAGGGATAATAATATGCCGGAAATTTCATGAAATTGTATTTTCAACTTTTGTAATGTATTAGTAGTATTTCGACTATTATTTTGTATTTGAGGATTTCCTATATTGTTATCTAATCAATTTCTATTCCTAAAAATAGAAATTTTATTCTGTTATCAAACGGATTTCTGTTCCGTAAATAGAATTTTTGAGTCGTTATCAAATGGGTTTCTTTGCTCAGAAACTTGTCCAGGGAATAAAAATTGAGAAATCAATTTTTGGCCAGAAATCAATTTTTGGAATAAAATTTTTGTCATGCGCGCCCTTAGCCTCTTCAGGGCTTCAAGCCCTTCAAGCCCTTCAATCTCTTCTATCGCAGAGTGGTAGAGCTTGAACACTGACAACGTCTTGGGAAGCTCAGACACTTCTTTACAACTCGAACCGGGAAGGGCAAGCATTTTGAGCCTTTTGAGCCAAGGCAAATCTGTCAGGTCCAACTTCAGCTTGATAACTTGCGAAAGAGACAGTTCTAGTTTCCTCAGTTTAGGAAACGATATCGAGAGGGATTGTTTGTCAATCATTCGATTTACGTAGGATTCTAGCATTGGCTGCTTTGAGGGACGTCCGCGTGCCTTTGGATCCCCATCACTTAGGCACAGCTCCTCCAATTCCTTCAAATCTTCAAGATGGGGTATCCCTTTCATCCTTTCAGAACTCACATGCAGACAAACTAGAGAAGGAGGAAGCTTCGGCAACTCTTCAATTTCATTACGGTGAAGTAAATCCAGGATGTGAAGACCAGATATGGTGGAGATTTTAGGAAATAGGCTAGATATACTGGAATGCCCCAGCGTCAATGATCTTAGATGACGTAGTCCCTTGATATCACTGGGAATGGCCCCCTTCAAACTCCGACACCAAGAGGCATGTAATTCTTCGAGCTTGGTTAGATTGCCAATCTCCCTAGGGAATGCTCGAATGAAAGTAGAATCCATTCTCAGCACTCTCAAGCTTTGCAGATTTCTTATTGAATCGGGAAATTAGAGATACTAGTAGTTGATATATCCAACTCCTCTAATGACCTCATTTTACAGATAGAATCTGGAAGTTCCTCCACGTAAGGGCAATCCCTCAATGATAATAGTCTTAGATTAAGCAGCTCCCCCAGTGAGCTTGGGGGCTCATTAATTTTGGCACCATCTAATGAGAGTTTGGAGAGAGCAGCGAAGTAACTAAATTGAACTAGGCAAATAAGTCAATTGGAAGCACTTGAAGCCACTGAGAATTTCAAGGTCCTTCAAATTGCCTATGGAGATGGGGATCTGCCGTACAGAAGTACCGTCAATAGAAAGCTCTTTCGGAGCTGTCATACAACCTAGTTCCATTAGCAACCCGTTCAATTGGGAGTGATGGTTTTTATTCATGTATTGATGGGCCTAAGTGGGCCCGTCCGCCCATGTTGGGCCTAAAAGCCTGGCTCGCAAGATAAGGGCTCATGGAGGAACGGTTGCAATGCGAGGGGTTGCGTCC
The DNA here is from genome assembly GCF_016545825.1 of Eucalyptus grandis. Lineage (NCBI taxonomy): Eukaryota > Viridiplantae > Streptophyta > Magnoliopsida > Myrtales > Myrtaceae > Eucalyptus > Eucalyptus grandis. The sequence continues at coordinate 30,587,841 of NC_052618.1, read as the reverse complement.
TTTGGAGGAGACGCTTTGAGGGAAAGTAAAAAGGAAAAAGAACATACCTTTTGGAGGACGTACGTGAAGACGCTCTCTCCCCCTCCAGACAACGTAAGACAAAAGGAACGCTCCAAAGGAAAAGAAAAAGTACGTCTTTTCAGGTTTTTCTCCCCCTAATAGCAACAGCACGCTTCTTGGTAGAATGGGATCAGAATCCTTCCTCAATCTTCAACATTGGTGTTTAATCTGTGGATAATAAGATATGCTCGATTCCGTGGTGTGTCTTTGATCGGTGATACTTGTTTATTCTTGGGCTCATCTTCCGCATACGTTTTAGGGGTTTGATTTAGTATCAAATCCATTTTAGGGAATCAGTAATTCCCGACATTGGTATTAGAGCCGTAGTTCATGTTTCCTGATCCCTTTTTTTTTTTTATGTTATTGAATTATTTACTGTGGTCGAAATTCGAGTAAAGCCGCTGCCGGTTGATTGGGGACGGAAAAACCCGACACCCGCGTACTGTTCGCCCTGTTTTGTGATTTTCTGCAAGTCAAAATTCGTTTTTGATAACGCAGGGTTGAAGCTCTCGTCGATACGAGAAAAATGAGTAGCGGATCGCCGCCGAGCGCCATCAGACGCGCCTCCACGCGCGGCCGAAACGAAGAGGGGTTATCGGCGTGTGCGCTCGAGCGCGTACGTCACACGTGCCGATTCGGCCCGAGGCACATGCGACACACATGTTACGCACACGCAGAAGTTGGCACGTGCCACGCACGCACCAGCTGACGTCTGCGTGACGTCATCTCGCATACACGTGCAACACGTGCTGGTCGGCCGGCCTGACCAGTCCGACTCGATTCAACCCGACCCGATGGCCGTTGACTCAACCTGTTGACCACCTTTGACCATTAAGTTGTTGACCTAACCAATTGACCCGACCCGGTCATTCGTTGACCGTTGACTGGAGTTGACCACCGTTGACCTTTGTTGACCGGTCGAAAAAAAAAATTGTATTTTCCAATTTTGTTCATTATGGATTATAAGTAATCATTTTTTTTTTATTCTGCATTTGTTGCATGAACCATGAAAAATTATGTATTTTCCCTTTTGTTCAGTGTGGATTATAAGTAATCCATTTTTGTACTGCATTTGTTGCAGAAACTATGATGCGTTATGCACGCATACCTGCATTTTCGAGAACAGACGAAGAAAATGCAAGACTTAAAGGGCTAATGACAGAGTTAGCTAATTATCGGTGGAACAACGATGATGTAGTATCACACGTGGTCAGGGTCAATCAGATAATATAAGAAATCATCTGTAATGGTTATCCTATGCCGGATTTTAAGAAGGTGACAACTTTAATGAACACTCTTCCACCTGAATGGCAAGCAGTGTTAGATCACTTATGGGAGGTCAATGTGGTCCCGGATTATAGGAAGCTTACAGTAGCTTTTGTAAGAGAATACTATAGGATCGAGTTAACTAAAAATTTAACCATTGGGATGAGTGCCACATGGCGTAGAGTGAATGCGCCTTTGAGGTGGCATGAGAGCTCTCCAAAATTTTTTTTGTAGTTAGCCAATGTGCCTTCAGATTTCTTAGAGATTTTTACTGATAGATTAAAAGAGACTTTTCCTACTTATTTCTTGAAAAGCAAGAAGCACTAAGAGCTCTTGATCATGTTATGGAAAAACTTGAGGATGTTGTGCGCCACCTTGAGCTAGCAGAGGACCACCTCAAGGCATTTGAGCGAGAAACAGACATTTGCTATGTTGTTTCCAGCTCAGAAGGGTCTTCGAGCTCTAAGCGCAAGCGCATTAATTTGTTCAATATGTGGAAATGCAAGGGATCAAGTCCTTCTTGCAAAAAAACCAAGAGCTAACCAATATAAGAGAGGAAAACGTCCTCGAGTGAAGAGTATTTTAAAGGTGAAGTGTTACAACTGTGACCAAAATGGTCACTACGCTCGCGACTATCGTGAGTCAAAGAAGGTATTCACCCTTTGTACTCTTAAGAATTTTGCGAATGTGTCAAGTTCTGTATTCTTAGCTGAATCTAATCCTTTGTGGACTGTAGATTCGGGAGCAATAGACCATGTAACAAAGGATAGAGAATTCTTCGTGAAATTCTGACGAGTACCAACTGGAACTAAGTGAGTCTATGTAGGAAACAACTTCAGAGCTGAAGTAAAAAGAATTGCCATATGTTAGTTGAATATGCATGGTGGACACACTCTATTCCTACATGATGTGTTGTATGCTTCAGAGATTCGTCAAAATTTAGAATCTGTTTTAGTGTTGGTTAAGCTTGGTTTTAATATGAACTTCCATAATAGTGGTGTCGATTTGTATTTTGATACAAATTAATATGATTGTGGTTATTTTCTAGATGGTTTCATTGTATTAAATGTTGACTATAGTAATGCCAATGTTTGTTATTCCCTTTTCACGTATTCTAATTCATATGATAATGATGTGAATGTATGGCATGCTAGATTTAATCATATTGGCCAACAACGTATGAATAGACTAGCCAAAGAGGGCTTGTTGGGCAACATTGAAAAAGTCGATTTGCCCATATGTGAGCATTACCTAGTAGGGAAAACGACAAGGAAACTATTTGGAAAAAGTAAAAGAGCTGAATTTCCTTTACATTTAATCCATTCTGAAGTTTGTGGTCCGATAAATGTGAGAGGAAGGTATGGGTCTGTTTATTTCATCACATTTATAGATGATTATACTCGATTCGAATATGTCTATTTAATTTATCATAAATCTGAAGCATTGAGTTATTTCAAAAGGTTTATGAACTAAGTAGAAAATCAATTAGACAAGAAAATAAAAGTATTGAGATCCGATCGAGATCAGGAATATTTTTCTAATGAGTTCAGAAAGTTATGTGATGAAAAAGGAATAGAAAGACAGTTGTATATTCCATATATTCCTCAACAAAATGGTGTTGCGGAGAGAAGGAACAGAATCCTATTGGAAAATGGATAGATCCATGATGGCGCTAGCTAACTTACCTATCACTTTTTGGAGTGATATATTGTTAACTGCTGCCTATATACTTAACTGAGTGCCTACCAAATCAGTCATTTCCACTCCATATAAGTTATGGACAGGTAGAAAACTAGACTTAATTTTTTTTAAACCATGGGGTTGTGTTGCCTATACTCATGAGCCTTTCACAAGTTCAAGAAATTGGGTTCTAGAGGAAAGAAAATTATTTTTATAAGATACTCAACACTCGAAAGGGTATGTGTTCATAAGTGAGTATGAAAGTGGAAGTATAACTGAATTCGAATCACGGAATGTCACATTCTTAGAGAATGAATTTTCTAAGAAGGACGAAATAGGTGAGGATTACCCCCTATTTGGAACCTTGGATCAAGATAATGAACTTAATGAAGTTTGTCCAAGTGAGAATAACATGAGAAGTGATGAATTTAATTCAACTCACTCTCATTTACAACCACATGATGAGATAATATCGTCATTATTTAATCCGAGTGGGAGCATGATGGGGATTGATGTGCAAAGTGTACAATCTCTCATACAGCGAACAAGTCGCAAAAGTCCAAAGAAATCACTCTCATTTTCTAAGGAATGGTAGAGAAAGTTGTGAAATGATGGTCTAGCACAATGAGTAGCGCAATCATTCACGATTCAGGCTAGAGAACAACATCGATGGCCTAGTAGCAGCAGAGGTAAAAGCCAATCGAAATCACGCCATAGAAAGTCCAAAGAACGCGTGAAATGCTTTGAGTGTCACGAGGAGGGGCACATCAAGAGAGATTATCCAAAGTGGAGGAATAAAGCTAATAGGCAAAATGCCACAAACAATGTGGCAAACATTGCCGATGAGAGAAATAGTAATGCAGAAGTTGTTTTATGTGTGACTACTACTTCATCAAGAGACGAATGGGTGCTAGATTCGAGGTGTTCTTATCATATGACGCCTCATAAGAACTGGTTTACTACTTACCAGACTGTAGATGGTGCTAGAATTCTTTTGAGAAATAACGCAGTCTGTAAGGTTGTGGGGATAAGAACAATTCGAATTTGGATGCATAATGGGGTGGTGTGCATATTGACAGATGTGAGGCATGTACCAGAGCTAAAAAATAATCTTATTTCTCTAGGGACAGTTGTCGCGACCAAATTTTCAAGTGCGAACTACCTAGGGTTTGGCTAATGGATTGTTAAGCCTAAACTTAACTCGGGCTCTCCCAAGCCCATACCAATTCGCAATTTAGATTCAAGTTCTTAACATGCAATTGATTTTCAATTAGGAGTCGCTACTAATCTATTTTTTGTGGGTCAATTAGAAACCCAAGTAAAGTAATGGGAGATTTAATTTACTCCTACGAACAAGGATTTATGAGTTCAGGGATTTGGTTACACTAGATTTCTCTAACGCCCTTTCGGTACCTTTCTCTTTTATTTTGAAAAATGTTTGGCTGTTTGAATTTATTTTAAGCTATTTCCCTAACATGTGAGGCGATCATGCGAGTGCGCAAACCACCAATTTAACATCCAAGAAAAGCAATAAATAAATTGCAAGACTTACCTCATAGCAACGAAAGCATCTGCGTTGTTAGATCAAAATTCACATCATCAACCCTAGATATGATTTCTAATTAACACGCAATCATTCAATTTTTGTTTTCACTTATTTAATGAGAATATAATCCATATGCAGTGCAATGCTTTTAATCTAACATGAAATGAAATGACATAGTAGTATAATCTGAACTATATGAATGAGTAAAGTAATTTTTTAATGTTTTCTTAATGAACATCCAATAATTAAATATGCTATTTAAATTAACCAAAATGACCTAATTTTAATGATGGGCAATTTCTAATTAAATGAACCTAGCAACAATCACTAAATGATGTGCATTTCATGAACCTAGCGCTATATGATGTGCACATGATTTTTTATTTTCTTAATAAGCATGCAATCTATCCTAATATGCAATGATGTGCAAACAATGCCCTAATTCTAATTTTTCTTTTTATTATGAAATTCGAAATTTAAAATTGCCAAATAATTAAACGTGCAATTTAAAATAATGAGAAGAAAATATGATATCCTAAATTAATGTTTTTGGTCTTTTTATTTAAGAAATTGAAATAAATTTCCTATCCTAAACATGCAACATAACCTTAAAACAAGAATATCTTAACATGCATTTAACCTAACTCAAATTTTTTTTGGGTTTTTCCTTTACGGGAGCAATCAAATAAAGGCATCGAGAACAGCACAGCAACAAAATCAAGCAAGATATCATCCATGTCTATTTAATTTTGGAAATAAATTGACGAATCGTATCTTGCGCATGAGATTGGATCGGCCAATTTTTAAATAAAATCACGAATCATATCTCAAGTGTGAGATCGGATTGGTGATTTTTTCGTGCGATTGCGGGTCGTATTTCAAGCATGAAATCGGACCGTCAATCATATGCACGTTGCGAAATTAGGAAGATTTCCCAATTTGAAAGACTATTCGGGAAACATGGGCCAAGATAACATCATTCGGGGGTTCAATCAAGAATGCAATACCTCAATTGAGCAAACGAAATATTCGAGAATTAATTTAGATGGGAATTTTACCTACCTTGATTGTTGTTTCCTAGTTTGGACGGGTATCAGATCGCAAGAGTCACCATCAACTTTGCTTCACGGTAGCTAGTTCACGATGGCGTCTTGGGAATCGCTAGCGGCACTTGACGGTGGAGAGGGCTCTCGGCTCAGTAACAGCTGCGTCAATTTTTTCGGACACAACCAAAAGTGGACTTTCTAATTTGCCGATCGTCCCCTCTTAAGAACCTTTCTATATTTTAATATAACCCCCAATACAGTTCCTTTGACCCCCGTTTGAAGCTCTCCTCTTAACCTGCAGAGGCAAAAAAATATTTAATGCGACGAGCGCCCAAGAGGCTTTTGGTGTGACACAAGCCCAGTAGCGCCACCGATGGTAGGATGAAGCAGGGGCGGCGCGTCGGCTTTGTTGTCCTCATGGTGATACCAGAAAAGCAGCCCCGTCGTGTGGCAAGGCCACAACAGCAGCGGAGTCGCTCGGTGCAAGGGACTTGCGATGACCAAATTTGGCTGTTTTAACCGTGGAACTTCAACGTCAGAGATGGCTTGAATGGACTAAGGTGTCTGCAAAACAGAACAGATTTTTATTTGAAAGAATCAACTCAAAATCAAGGAAAGCATCCAATCACCCAAAATATTGGCTCGGTGCATGGTCGGGGGACCAGACAAAGCGGTGGCCGGCAATGGATCAACAAAGCAGTGCTCGTGGTGATGGGGGCCGGCCCAATGGTGTCTTGGCCAAGGAAAAACGGTTCGGTGGGGACTGCCCCTCAATGACAAGTCGGAAGAAACCGCGGTGGGCATTGCTCACGGTGTCGCAAGAGAATCTGTTGCACTTCCGGCAAGACCCAAACAAACCCGCAAGTAATTCAAATTGGATCCAACGAAGTCTTTGACCGAGGAAAACAGCCTTCTCTCTCTCACTCTTTCGTGGCCTTGTATTCTATTGTGTGGCCTCCCCGAAACCCTACGGAAATTAATCTATTTATAGGCCGCAAATTATGGTTTTTAATCTTTCCAAATCGGTATCCACAAAAATTCTTTTTCCAAATGCAATATTCGTTTTGCCGAACGCAATATTCATTTTTCCACTTGCTCTATCCGAAAAATTCTATCATATCTCGGAAAATTTCAAATTCTTATTTTCACAAGATAATCTCCGATCATAAAAAAGGGGGGCTAGGCCAATTTGCTCGCTTCATGGGCTTAGTCCGACCGTCAATTTAAAGCTCGAGAACCACTAATTCAAACCCATCTACCACCGGTCCAATAAATGCAAAAATGCAAATGCACCTAAATCTATATGCTATGCAATTAATTAATTAACTAATATTTTTTTAGGGGTTAAAATTAATCCCTAATTTTTTAATGCGATAAATGAATAAATGGGTCGCCAAATTTAGGTGTCAACAATAGTTGATGACATTAGGTGTAGATACACCGCTAAAGGTGGAGTATTGAAGATCTCTCGAGGTGCCATGATAGTGATGAAAGGGAAGAAAGTAAATACTCTTTATCATCTACTAGGAAAGACTGTGACCGGAATCACTGTAGTTTCATCAGGTAAGTCAGAATCTAACTTGATTCAGTTATGGCATATGCGTTTATGATACATGAGCAAGGCTAGTATGATGATGCTAAGTGAAAGGGGGTTGTTGAAGGGTCAAAAAATAGGGAAGTTGGACTTATGTGAGAATTGCATCTTTGGAAAGCAGCACTGAGTTAAGTTTACTACAATTGTTCATTCGACCAAACAACTAGTTGAATATATTCATTTAGACATCTGGAGCCCATCTTCGGTTCTTTCAAAAGGAGGTGCCCAATATATGTTGACATTTATCGATGATTATTTGAGAAAGGTATGGGTATACTTTCTGAAGCACAAATATGAAGTGTTTGATCGGTTCAAGGAATTTAAGGCATTGATTGAGAAGCAATCAAATAAACAAATCAAGTGCCTGAAAACTGATATTGACATGGAGTTCTGTGGTAAAGATTTTACTAAGTTTTGCGAGAAAGAAGGTATTGTGAGACACCACACAATACCTGGAACACCACATCATAATGGTGTGGTAGAACGGAAGAATAGAACTTTGCTTGAATGAGCTCGATGCATACTTTCGCATGTAGGACTTGGCAAGGAATTTTGGGCTGAAGTAGTAAACATGGCATATGCTCATGCAAGTGATGGTAAGCTTGAGTGGAAGACTCCTGAGGAAGTAGAGTCGAGGAAACCCGTTGATTTCTCCGGATTATGTTTATTCAGATGTCCTGCATATGCTCATGCAAGTGATGGTAAGCTTGAGCCAAGGGCGAAGAAATGCATATTTCTAGGTTATGCACATGGGGGTGGTGCACTAATCTTAGATCACCCGATTTTCTAATCAACAGAGATGTGATCTTCGACGAGACTATAATACTTTAATAGAAGAGTTCTGAGACACAACCAGCAAAGAAAACATATCATCATTAGTGAGGTGGAGTTTCAGGTGGAGACTCCGGAGACCTCAAAGGTAACAAAAGTTGAGACTGCATATGAAGCCGCAATTTCTAAAGTTGGTGATAGAGAACAATCAGCAAAGCCGTAGCACACTACAACTGCAGATAGACAGAGAAGGCAAATTGAATCACCGGTACGTTATGGTTATACATATTTTGTTTATGCATTGCTTATAGGTGATGAGGTGGAGATAGATGAGCCTTCGTCTTACTCTAAGGCGATGGCTAATTCGAAGTCATCGCAGTGGTTAGGGGTTATGAGTGAAGAGATGGAATCACTCCATCAAAATCAGACATGGGAGCTGATTAAAGTACCCAAGAGCAAAAAAATTGTCAGAAGTAAATGGGTCTTTAAACGGAAAGAGCGCATTCCCAGTGTCGAGACAGCGTGGTATAAGGCGAGACTTGTGGCGAAGTGATATACACAGCGTGAGGGCATTGACTACAATGAGGTGTTCTCTCCTGTGGTAAAACATACTTTAATTCGTGTTTTACTTGTTTTAGTTGCTTCACAGAATCTCAGGTTAAAGCAATTAGAAGTGAAAACTACGTTGCTTCACGATGAATTGAAGGAGCAGATTTACATGAGGCAATTAGAGAGATTTGATATTCCGAGTAAAGAAGATCATGTTGGCTTGTTGAAGAAATCTTTGTATGGGCTGAAACAGTCTCTTAGGCAGTGGTATAAACATTTTGATAATCAAGACTACTCGAAAAGTCAGATGGATAACGGCGTTTACTTTAGGAGATTAGATGATGGTTCTTTGATTTATCTACTTTTATATGTTGATGATATGCTGATAGCAGTTAAAAATATATCTGATATTGATCTGCTAAAGAGTCAGTTAAATGCTGAATTTGAGATAAAAGATTTATGTGTCGTAAAGAAAATTTTGGGAATGAAGATTTTGCGTGACAGGGCTGCAGGAGTGTTACGCCTATCTCAAAAGAAATATATTGAGAAGATCGTGGCACGTTTTAAAATGCAGTCAGCAAAATCTGTAAGTACACCTTTAGCGAAATACTTTAACTTTCAGAAAAATTATCACTATAGACTAAGGAACAGGAGGAGCATATGTCTTGCGTTCCTTATTATAGTGCTGTGGGTAGTATTATGTATGCTATGGTGTGCATTAGGCCTGATATTTTACAAGCTGTGAGCGTGGTTAACCGCTATATGAAGCATCCTGGTAAAGCTCATTGGGAAGTTATGAAGTAGATTCTTGGATATTTGAAGGGGATAACAAATATGAGTATAGTGTACCGGAGGGACAACAATGGCACTTACAGGATTACATTACCTTGTTTTCGACTGAGGCAGAGTACATGGTACTAGCCTTTGTAGCGAAAGAGGCGATATGGTTACAAAGTTTGCTCTCGACCTTTGGGTTAGAACAGAAAAATGTGGATATACACTGTGATAACCAAGATACGATATATTTGGCGTATAATTCAATTTATCACGAGCGAACGAAGTATATCAATATCAAGTACTACTTCATCCAAGATGTCTTAACTAAGGGTAATGTTATTGTAAAAAAGATTGCTATAGCAGATAGCTCAGCAGACATAATGGCTAAGCATGTTCCTTTAGTGAAGCTCAAGCTCTGCTTGAGCTCTATTGGCGTCTGTGGAGAGTAAGCGCCGGTTGAGGCGTTGGGAGAAAAAAGCATGGATAATGAGTACTATAATTTGACTTTAAACATCGAGTCAAGGTGGAGAATTATTAAATTAATATATCAAGTTTAAATTCAGATAACGATTGTTAAACCGAATTTGTTGAGAAAGATTTCCTAAATGGTTTAGCAATAGATAAAGTAGCCCTTCTTTCCTTGGACTCCTTAAAGCTACACAAAAGATAAAATAAAAGATAAAATAAGAATTTCTTTCCTCTGCAAAAGCTTGTTTACATTGAAGATAAAGTGGTGGGCCCAGGTTAAATTGTTGACCTTTGGGCACACACACATATAAAAGACGTGCAGCCCTACAAGATAAAAAGTGACGTGAAGCCTATGAAGAAGAAGGTGCAGCACATCCAGAGAGCACACCGCTTGAGAGAGGAGCCACCCACATGATCAAGAAATGGAGAATGCGAAGCAATACGTACGTAAAAAAATAAAAATAAAAAGACGTTGGAGTTCTTATTTTTGGCGTACGTAGAGCGTTTCGTTTGAGCTTGAACGCATCGTAATTTTGTGTCATGAGTTTATGTTTAAGTGAGTTGTTGATTTATAAACACTTTGAGTTTAGGGTTAAATTTAGGTGTAGGAAATACTCGAGCGTGTGAGCGATTGTAAACTCTGATCCTTTGATTATAGTGAATTATTTGTTGCCGGCTTTTCCTATGGACGTATGTACCAATACTCGGACTAGATCACATAAATTTCTAGTGTCTTTATTATTTTTCGTTTATTTCTCTGGCGATTTTGCATTGACATAAATTGCAAGCTCTTGTTGTTTCTGCATATTATATTCCAACAGCTATGTCTTGTGGGATGTTTATATCTCAAGCTTGTCTTAGTTCAGTAGTTATAAGAGAACAAGTGAATAGACCGATTAAAGTGTTTTCTCCACGATCATGTCTTCTATTTTCAGATTTATCCTTGCAGTATCCAGGAGTTGTGGCCTAAATGCGGGGAATGTCTTTTGACATATATTAAGTCGGGTAAAGACCTATCTTCTGCCATCTGGTATGCATCTACCGCATTTACCCTCTGCCTTCTTTAATTTTCACTTCGCGAGTGGCTTGTCTTGTTGTAAGCATTCGGTGGGTTCCAAAATACATCGAAATTGCTTTACCTTTCCTTCATTGAGTCCAAACACACTCATTTATTGATATTTCTTGGCAAGACAACATCACCCGTCATACAAGTTAACAATCTAACATCTGAGTAAGCTTTAACAATGTTGCTATTTGATTATATGCCGATTAAATAATTATTTATCTCATCTTTTTGGACGAAAGAACACCATAGCACATTTTTTTTGGGGAAAAAAAATTAAATAAAAGCTTAAGGTGAACTCATTTTCTCGACAAAAAAAAGAAAAAGAAAAAATAATAGACTTTATCTCAATAAAGACCTAGTGAGCATGTATATCTCACATGCCACTTTCCAAATCATAATTAGGAGCATCTTAGTCCGAAGACTTTTTTCTTCTTCATTTCTATGTTTATCTTCTTTCCCTCTTCCTCCTGTTGACTCTTCTGTTCATCTTGTTGTTCTTGAACGCATGAGCATCTTCATGTCTCCGATTGTCAGTGAAATCCTCTGTTCAAGTTATATGATAAGTTCTTCCCCGAGGTGCCGCTCCCCCTTGGTCAATCTTTCTCTGTTGCGTTCCTCTACCGTAGACAATGGAAGAAAATACATTGTTCCAGCTCAGACAAGATGGCACGCTCTGTGTGATGTCCCAATGTAGGACTATTAACCCCTCATGTCCACAATGGAGAGCATCACAGAATGTAAATGTATTAGATTGCAGAACCTTTAATGCCCACATCATCCTCGGCCTTATGGAGTGTCCTAATGGGATGTCGAGGTGCCTTTTGCAAGTTGAAGGCACGGTTAGATCATTCTGTCCTGCTGAGTTCTCGATTTGTCAGCAAAATTCATATCGTCCGTTGTTCAACTTGAAAAGAATCCAAAGTTCTACCGGCATGCTCTTTGAATTAGCTATACATCATTACGATCCGGGTCCGGGGTGTTCTTGTCGGTTGGTAAGAGTGATGGAATTTGGATAATGGCCTTAGAGTGGGGTTTATGGGCTAACCTTGCGGGCTAAGGTCCGATGAATTAGACTCATGCAAATTGGAAAATGGACCAATTGGGCATTCTTGATATTTATTTATTTTTATTTATTTTGGTACATTTAAAAAATGAAAACTTGAATTAGTTGGCTAAAATTCAAGTACTGGTAGTTACAGTGGATTTGATAATCATTATGTTCTCAAGAACATTTTCCACTCGAAATGATTCTTTTTATTATATTATTGGAAACAATTTATGAGTATTTGAAAGTGTTTGATAACCGTCCAAAATTTTTATTCCCAAAATAGAATTAAGTTTCATAAAACTCTTAAAATTTCCATTCCAAACCATTTTCTTTTAATATTTTAATATTTTAATTTAATTTTTCTCTTTTTTTCATTTTTTCTTTCTTTTTTCCCTTTTCATCTTCTCCTTCCTCCAGTTATGGGCCGACTTCGCCCAGCCAAGACAAGGTTGAGCCTCGCCTAGCTCATGGCAAGGCTCGGCCTAACGAGCCTTGTCGTGGTTGGGGTCATTAGGGGCGGCAATGCTCTAGTAAGGTCGCCCACCCTCATCTAGTCAATCGCTGGCCATGAACCGACCAAAAGGAAGAAGAAGAAGAAGAAGACAAAAACGAAAGAGAATAAAAGGAAATAGAAGAGAAAAGAAGACAAATTAAGCTTAATCCTATAATTGCTCCCAGAAACAAAGAATTTTTTTTTTTTCACTTCCGATTTTTTTCCAAATGGAAAAAAAAAATTGCAAACGGATTTTTGTTCCAAATTTACTCTTGGAAGCAAAAGAATAGAATCAATTATTATTTAATTAGTTAACAAAAGGGCCCTTAATGGTCAATGAACAAAACTTTGGGCATGAATTAGGTGCATGCTACATATTTGATTATTTGCACCATCATATTTAACAATTATCAAATCATTTGATTGGATTTTTAAATTTTTTACTATATGATTTATGAAATTAGCTGTGCTATTTAATAAGATTGTGATTAACAGTAATTTAATTTCAATGCTATCATCTGAAATTTAAAAAGTAATATCTACTTAAATAATTAAAAAGTCACTTAATTATCTGAATTTTATTTTCATGAGGGAACTTTTCTACTGTCACTGAAATTTGAATTTTCTTTTTGTCCTCCAACTTTATCATGATATTGGGGAACAAAAAGATAAAGTTACCCTGATGTATCTGAGCCAAAAAAAAAGAAAAAACTTTATCATGATGCGGATCACACTCTTGATCGAGCACATTTTGTCCTATTTAATTTTTTTCTTTATATATTTATTTCTCGTGGGCCACTCTCTTTTTCTTCTTTTTATTCGAGTCACATCGTGTCTGCGACCCACTGCGACTTTTTCATAATAGTCCTCGTGACCTGACATTTTTTTTTTTTCTCGTGACCTGACATCACTCTCCGTCTCTCTCTCTCTTCACTCGCTATCCATACGCACACGCATCCAACGGCAGCAAACACACCCACGCGCGCGATTTTCTTAGAAATTCAACTCGCTTATAGATTAGGTCCAGGAAAAGTCAAAAAATAGGATCCAATGGCGAATGAAAGGAGCTTTTTCAAATAATGAAAGGAGCTTTTTCCATTTTTAGGGAATGTTGAATTTTCTTTTCATTTCTCAACTTTAAAAGTCATTAATTACCAAAAAAATGTTATTTGATTCACTAAAAATTTGAATTAATACTGAAAAAATAAACGAATAATCATGAGAGTCACATTTCATTACAAGTGTTCCTAATGCGTCGATGGTATGACTTATTTGTGACACAAAGAAATTAATTTAATCAATAAAGTAATCATTGCTTGAATATTTTCTACAAGACCAATGCGTTTTCATGTAATGTCCCCCAAAGAAATTAGTTTTAATTTCTTTGGTTGAAAATTTTGAGACCATTTCTTAATTTAATTTAATTTAATTAATTCAATAAATTAAGAAAAATACCATCATCATTAGGCGCAAACATGCGCCAGCAAGGGACCTTCATGATACTAGAGATTGAATCAGACATTGCCATCCGGCAAAAAGAAAGAATCTAATATTTTTATTAAATTAATTAGTGGAGAATATGGGTTTGTTTATTAAAATTTCTATTTTTCAAAATTTCTGTTCTTTTGTTATCTGAAACTGTAAATCCATTTGAAATGTCAGCTAATATTTATATTCCCAAAATAGAAAAGTAGTCGAAATAAATTTAGAATAGAAACAAGAAATTAGAAAAAATTGCTAATTGTTTTGGAAATAATTTTGAAATAAGTTATTTTCTTCTTTTTCCTCTTTTGACCGGTTGCCGAAGCCTCACCAACTCTCAGTGAGGCTTGACCTCGCCTAGCCCAGGAGAGGCCGATCTCACCTAGCCATGGTGAGGCCCGACCTCTAGGGGCCAATGAGGTTGTCGGCTTTCGTCTCTAGCCAATCGCCAACCATCGCCAAGGCCCAAGAGTTTGGCTAGAAGATGAAGAAGAAGAAAAAAATCTCAGAAAATCATTAAAAAATTTAAAGAAATTCTACGTCAAAAAGATTTAAGTATTATACAAAACCTTTTTTTTTTTTTCTATTTTGGGAATATTAATTTTGTATAGTTACCAAATACGTTTTATACTAGTTTAGGAAGTATAAATAGAAATAATTATTTCTAAAAAAAAATTTATTCTTAAGAATAGAAATATTATCAAATGTACCTATGATTGCCAATTAGGAGCGTTCTCATTGTTTTTGGGTTTTTTTGGTTTTTTGGAAAGACATGCTCATTGTGGTCTTTTCTGTTTTCTTTATTAATAGAAAAGCATGTCATGTCAAAAAGGCACCTGCAGAGGCTCCTTCCACGCACCTCTTGCATACTACTGCAGAAAATTACGCGGACAATCATATACATCGTGGCGGTTCGATTGGCATGAAGAGTCTTGGATTGTTGGATGGTAAGAACGCAGCATTGTTCTTTTTTTGGTCGAAAAAGAGCACAACATTGTTCAAGCACGCACGATAGAGTGCGTTGTGTTTCGAGCAAGTCATCCAAAAATCATAGATTTAGCATATTTTTATAAAATTAGTCATAAACTTTTTAAATTTGTCAATTAAATCCTAAATTTTTCATATTTTATCAATTGAGTTCATTCAATCAATTTTGATAAGAAATTTCTGACATGGAAGGTGTTTGTCTTATGTGACATGATTGACGTTAGCGTAAATAATTTTTAGTAATTTTTTTCAATTTTTTTATTTTCTTTTTTTTTATTTGTCTTCCTCTCTTCCTATTCTAGTCGATCGTCGAACCTCGCCGACCTAGAGCTAGAGGTTAGGGCCAGGAGGGCAAGCCTCGCCAGTGGCAAGGCAAGACTTGTCCAAGGTTGATGAGGGCAACCTCTCCAGCTAGGGAGGAAAGAAGGAAGAAAAGAAAACAAAATGAAAAAAAAAATAAATATTTTTAAAAAGTATCCACATCAACACTAGTTGCACCATCTATGACAGCCAGCATCTACGACAATAATTTCCTATCAAAATTAATTTGATGGACTCAATTTGTAAAACGCATAAAGATTTATGACTCAATTAGTAAAATTGTTAGATTTATGAATGAATCAGTAAAAGCACAATAAACGTATGATTTTTTGGATAATTTTCCTGTAATAAAATGTGGTACGTAGCATTTTTTAATGGTACGAAATTACTATGTAATGTTTTTTTATCATAACACTAGTTTAGTTATCGATTTCCATTTAGACATGCTTTTACAATATCGTCATTGAAGATATTTTTTTGTGCAATTGCCCTTGGGATATTATAAAAAAGGATGGGACATTGACCCTGCACGTGCACCCTCAAAAAGAGTATACGCTTTATCAAATTAGTTGTTTGGAGAATATGATTACCAGCTACTGCTAGAGTTGTGTCCAAGGACATGTTCTCTTTTATTTGGAGCATCTTTGTTTTGTTTTGTTTTGTTTTGTTTTTTTTTTGTTATTTAGGGAATCCCGTACAGCCAGTAGCCGGCGGGTAAATCTTAGAGTGACGCTACCGGAGGACCCACCACCCCGACGTCGAGCTTAAAACTCCATGCATCCAGCAGAATTCGAACTTCTTACCTTCCGCAGAGTTAGCGCGCTTTATCCGTGGCGACGGCGACGTTTTTGGAGCATCTTTGTTTTTTTTTTTTTGTTTAGAGAATCCGGACCTTGACGCCCGCTTCGCGACGGAAACCCAGTAAACAAATACGTGTTACCCACTACACATGTGCCATCGGATAAGTTACCCTGCGATGCCTTGGATTCGAACACTCGACCTTTTGCGGGAGAAAGAGTGCCCGCTCTAGCGGCGCAACCCAAGTGGGTGGTGGTTTTGGAGCATCTTTGTTTTTCTCTTCTATTTTGTTATTCACCGTAAACTGCAAGTCAAGTCAAGGCGTGTGGGATCACATATGTCAATCGAAGCACGTGAGCATGTTGGTATTGCAGGAGACATTCGAGAAAATATCGAGTAGACCAACCGTTCCACGTTACTATTGGACTGGCCTATTCATTTATTGTCATGTGATAGATGGGTCCCGCTTTGTTGGATTTTTCAGAACTCTCCTCCTTTTCGAGAAAATAGTTGGGCCTGTCTGCTTACCCTGTGACGCGTATTGCTTACAGGCCCACCCGTTCTCTCTCTCCACTCCACGTTCTCTCTCTCCATCCCGTCTCACACGACGCAACCCCTGCTCTCTTCACTCTCTCTGTCCCTCTCTACTCGCGATTCGGCTATGCTCTCTTCATCCCTGCTCTGTTAATCCCTCCGGACTCGAGATGGAGAAGCCCTAACTTCGCTCTCTCTCGTCTGACAAATCACACCGGCGCCTCCACCCTTCGCGACTGCACCTCGTCCTTGGCCTTTGCTGTCAACTAGATCATGAGCAGGGGTGATTGGTTTCCCAATCGGTCTAATTAAACTACTCATTTTTTTTCCACTACTTAATGCCTTTTATTATGAAGAAATACAAAAAAAGAAAAAGCTCTTCCCTTTTAATTTTTAAGAAATTATATATAAAAATAATGTTTATAGTCGGTCCGATCCGGTTCTCCATTCGAACCGAAAATCAAATCGACTAGACACAGTTTCACTTTTAAAAATCAGGAATTGAACTAAAATCAATTAGTTCCGTCCAGTTTGGATAATTTTTTATTCAAGCGGTTCATCTTGCATACCTTTAATTGTGAGTCATTTTTTCAAGAAGGAATGGTAATCTTTCATCATTAGGCCGTTTTAATGTAGTTTACTAAAAACTCAGCCCCGATTTGACTTGAACTTTGTCTGATCTGGTTGAGAAAGACTTCTTTGAAAGTTATATTTACGTTTCGTGGCATCGTTCTGGTTTCGCGGTCCATGGCCATTTTTCTGAAGAATTTTGCAGGCAACGTTCGTCAAGAATTTTGCCTCAAGATCTTTTTTTGGATGTTATCAGACCTAAGACGGTTCCTTAGAGAAAAAGAGAAGAAACAGGAACGACGGGAAAAAGCACGCTCTGCCCCCGTATCAGTTGGCTCCTCAATGTTTGTTAATTTTCACTTCGCTTTTTGAAACTTCAAAACCTGCAGCAATTAGACACAAAATCCTTATCCTTAATTTTTAATGTTTTTTAGCCAAAATTCTAGCGATCCTGAAGCATGTCCGCATACAAAGGAAGGGAAAGATTGTCGCAGGAGTTTTGTTCTTTTGAATAGTTATTAGCATGTTCATATGACTCAGTGTTTGCTCAAAAATATATAATTGCATTCAATCCCCCCCTCCAAAAAAAGAAAAAAGAAAAAAACTCAACTGACCTAAGCTGTTAAAGTGCACTGTAGATGGCAACGTGGCAAAATAAATTTCAACGGACAAATAAATTTACAAGAGAAACTTTAGGAGTTTGTGTACAAATCATAAAATTTGCATATATACCATAACCCCTCTCTTTCTCAACTGCCCATCGATTCCTTAAGCTTCCTCCATTACTCTCTTCTTTAACCCACAATCCAAGTCTCTCCCAAGACACTTACTAAATATACTTGAGAAGAAGTGTTTTAATTTTAGATTGAAATATTACCGAGATATCTGTGCTCTAACAACTTTTATAATTAAAGAATCTACCTGGACTCGGACTCGAACGGTGCATTTTAACTTTGGATTCCAGCTGGAGGACACTGACCGAGCTTAGCTCTAGACTGGAGAACTCGTCCTGTTAGGCATGGAATCCATCCTCGTTTTCCAAGGTGAGAAAGTTAAAATAAAACATAAATCCAGGACTTGACAGGACAACCGATCAATTCATTGCATCATCTTTATAAAGTCGTTTACGTCTCACTTTTTTTTCTCGAGCTTTAGTAGTGACATCTTATAATATAAAATCACGTGGGACAGACACGGCAATTTTCCCTCGCGTCGCCCAAGCGCGTAGCGGGTGCGCACAAGTCAACGGTCTTGGTCATAGTCTTGGTCATGGGTAAAATGCAATCTATAGTGTTGTCTAATGATGTCTACAGACCTCATGTGCCCTCTGCAAGAGAACGGGAGAAAGAGATAGAGAGAGAGAGAGAGAGAGAGCGAGCGAATTGGTCCGTGCGTTTCTAATAATTCTCCGAGTTATGGCTCCTGAAGTTGTGGCTGCTGGAAGGAAGAGAAAGAGCCCGGTTTGTTTCCTCTGCATCTTTGGGATTTGTATTATTATTTCTTCGACACGAATATGGTGGAATCGATCCTCTGCTTGTAGTTCAACCCCCAAATTGCTAAACATCATCTGAAATGTTACAAATCTCCTTTGACGTGAACGATTGAATCAAATCAAAATCATGATATGTATCAAAACTCCAAGCACTATTATGTTGTATGCTGGGTCTGTTAAGTATCGATTTGCTTTTCCCTAAAATTTGAGATTTCATTTAAATTTGAGAAAATTGTGAAACGATTACGTGCGAATTCACTAATCAACGTTTGAGTGTCACGAAAGTTCTGAAAATTATGGATCTTAAAACAGCCAAAATGCATGAATTGCAAGATTCAGTTGCAGTCAGCTTGCTGCGTTAGGCTCGGCTCCATCGGAACCATAAAACTTTGTTTTTCTTTTTCTTTCTTTCTTTATTGTTTGCTTTTTGGCCAGAAGCATAAGACTTGGTCTGGAACACTATGTTTACTTTAATTTCCTTGATTCGACAGGAACCACCGTCTGGAATCAATCACGAAGTATTCTTGAATTTTAGAGGTGCAGATACACGTGAAGGATTCACGGATCTTCTCCATAGAGATCTGCAAATTGCGGGGATCGAAGTCTTTAGAGATGACAAAAAGCTCCTTGCTGGAGAAGAGATCCATCTGGGGCTGAAAAAAGCGATCAAGCAATCGAGGATCTCAATTGCCATCTTTTCCAAAGATTATGCTTCCAGTAAAAGTTGTCTCATGGAGCTGGTACAAATGTGGGAGTGCAGACAATCAAATGGACAGACTATTATCCCTATTTTCTATGATGTTAGTCCTGACGCTGTGAAACACCAGACTGGGGATTTTGCAACGTCCTTCAAGAAACATGAGGATGACAAAGTCGACCCAAAGACCATCCAAAATTGGAAGAAGGTTCTTCAACTGGTCGGGGGATTAAGCGGATATGAGCGGGATAATATAAATGGGCGGTAAATCTTTTGCTTCTGGTTTCCTTTTTTCTTCTTAGAAAAATTTAAAAAAAAAAAAAAGTTTAGGATGATGTGAAAATGAACCTGAACTTTTTTCTAAAAAATGTTGTATATAGTCATATCGATGATGATGCATGCTAGAGAGATCTTCAAGGTTATTCTTGTGAAATGGATCGATAATTTAACAGGTTGAAGTTCTCGATGCCTACCGAGTAGCCGGTAAATGGCCAGTTGAAATTTGACTCGACTCATGACGTAACTGCAAGTTAGACCAGCCGACCTGGTCCACCACGCTCTGTTCGTTCCCCCTTGACTATATCTTTTGTCATGCAGCTAGCATGATGATATCCATGTCAAAATTACTCTGTGCATTAAACCTTGCTCTCCACTTAAATTGAAGATTCCCCCTGCCCTTGTTGATTGATTTATTTTTTGTCGGTTCAATCCCCGCTTGATTTTTGTCAACTGTTTAATATTTTTTGTAACTCTGTTGTCGTCCTTGTGCTTCATCACTCATGTTTTGCAGGCATGTGACCGACCTGCTAGACAAAGTTATGACCCGTGTCCGGCAGGAGTTGAAGGAGGATGACCAAGACGTACCCGACAAACTAGTTGGAATCGATCTTCATGTTCAATGGATGATGACAAAGCTTGATGTTGTCTACAGCCGTGGACAAGCGATGAAAGTATGTGGAGAAGATAGACGTGTCGTCGGAATATGCGGTATGCCGGGTGTTGGAAAGACTACACTTGCGAAGGTTGTCTTCAACAAGATCCACAAGTTGTTTCATGCATGTAGCTTCCTTAACGGGGTAAATTCGGGAGGAGTCGAGTTTTCCCAAGAACTGTTGATTGCTGACCTTCAAAAGGAAAAACGTGAACCACTGAGATCTTCTGGTAAAGTTAAAAAATTAAAAAGTCTCTTTACTAACATGAAGGTTCTCATTGTGCTTGATGATGTGCGTGAAGATGAACAAATTAAAGCATTAGCTGGGGACCTTACTTGGTTTGGTCCAGGAAGTAGAATCATTGTGACCACACATAGAAGAGATGTTTTAAAGGTTTTCGACTTTGGAGAAGAAGACAAAGATAGAGCAGCTGCACAATACGATGTTAAACCAATGGAATATCAGGATGCTCTTAAACTCTTTCGTATGCATGTTTTTCAAGGGGATGCTCCCCAAGATGTCTCCGAGTGCGATTCCTTATCCCCAGACATCGTTGAAGCTCTTGGAATGCTTCCTATGGCTATTAAGCTTCAGGCAAGCTATTTAAAGAGTAATAAGGAAAGAAGCATATGGCAGAGTAGCTTGAAGTCCTTACAAAAATACCCACTAGAACGAAAGGTAGAAGCAGCCTTTGAGGCCAGTTACAAATCTTTAGATGACTGTGCACAGAAGATATACCTCGACATAGCGTGCTTTTTTATTGGAAAGGATGAGAGGATTCCCCCTTACATGTGGGAGGAGGCTTGGCATGGCGATCCTCTTAGAATTATAAAACACCTTCGTGACATGCATTTCTTGGAAGATGGAGAAAATAATGAATTCAGAATGCACGATCTGTTGAGAGACTATGGCAGGAAGCTTGTCAAGGGCTGCAGGATTTGGAATCACAGTGACGCACTTTCCATTCTAAAGGATGGTCAGGTAAGTCTTCAAAACCTCTAGAAATTTCTTTCAGGGGTCACGAAAGCGTTCAGATAAACCATCCGTAGATAACATAAACTATTCAATCTCGAAGGGAAGAGAAAGGGATTTGTTCCTAACACGATTTAGAACGCGTAGTGGATACCCACTGATAATTTGATTTGTTTCATTTCATTAAAATGTAACAGAAAAAAAAGTTTCCCAACTTACCATACGTTTTTCCCCAACTGAGATTTGACAGTGTACTAAAATAGTCGAGGGCATTAGTCTTACGGTTGAAGAGGGTTCCGCCGTGGGCTTTACGTGCGAAGAATTTTGCCATATGTTGAATTTGAGGTACCTCAGACTGGACCAGGCTAAAATCCAGGGAGATATTACGAAGCTTCCTCCAAATTTGAGGTGGCTTGAACGATGTTGAGCTGCCAGAAGCGGGGTCATTGAATCAGACCCCATTTATTGGGTGGATCACGAGATTAACAAGTCTAGAGACCTTGGAATTGTCCGTTCCAAATGTCACCAATCTCCCTGGGAATTTTTGTGCCCTCACGCAGCTCCGGGAACTCTCTTTATCCTACATAAAGGAGCTAGTCCTCACACAACTTCCCTCCTCAAGCTTATTGACCCTGCGTCTCAAACGCTGCAAAATTCAAGAGCCAAAATTTTCTATTCTGAAATATCTGTCAGAACTAGAACTAGAGTACTGCGATTTAGCAGAGATTGATGGTCTTAAAGATTTAAAGCTTTTAGAAGTCCTGAAAATTTTTCAACGCAGCAGGATAACAGACCTTAATGGGCTCAAAAGATTAGGACGTCTCAGGAAGGTGCAAGGTTTCTCTTCTGCTCTTGTTGGCCTACCAGAATTATCCAAAGGCGTTGAAGTGGACCGATGTTATTAGGCTATATCCTTATCTTGCATTTTCTCGATCAGTGGCTGGATAGTTTCTGTCCTGTACGGACCACTGTTGCACTTCGAGTCTTCGACGGTACATCTCCTTTTAGTCTAAGAAGCAGGAGGGTGAGTTCTCGTATCGTAAATGCTCAAATTCTATTTAGGATTCCTTTCGTTTCCCCGAGACAAAGTTGAATTTTTCTTTCAGTTTCCATTAATTCCTCGTGTATATTGCATTGGATCTGTGCAGGGCCATAAAACACCGAAGGCAAACTCTTTGCATCCCGCGATTGGTAGTGGCATCAAGAACCTCGCATCAGAACCATTGCTGAAGGTAACGCCTGCACTCGAATTGCTGCGTGTTTTGTTGGTGTTCTATTTGTACTATTCTCATAACGGGCAATGGCATCTCCTGTTCTATTTTAACTCAGATTTATTGTAGTGGGTTGTATATGGCCACCTCAATTGTGAAATATTGACCTGATATAAACCTAAATTCAACCCAATTGATAAATAGGTCTTTAGTCCATTTGGCGCTTCCTTTTCTTCTCTCTCCCTCTTCTGTTCCGCTATTCCAGAACGATCCGGACTCACAAGCTTCTCTGCCAACTGATCGGCGTCGCTGCCGCCTCCACCGCCTATCTCCAGCATCACCCCGACGTGCTCACAGATGCACCTGTTAGGACTCGGGGAGAAGGCGGCAGAGCTGGAGGCGAAGGGCATGGATACCATCGCGTCCATCTCAGTGAAGCCTTCGTGATGCGGGCGCCCAAGGAGAGCCTGGGGTCGGCGACGAGGTGATGCTGCTGTCGGACGGTAACGGGGAGATCATGAGGGCAATCGGGTGCGAGCTTGTCTGAGCGACAATTCAGTGGGGCTTGGGAAGCGGTCGCGGCGGTTTGCGCTGCTCGCAGAGGACAGCGTCGTGAAGGTACTTGGAGGAAGTGGGACATTCACCTTCAGTGGTGCCGACGATAATGTCAAAGTTGTGTAGATTTTTGAAAATTTCCTTCTCTGTTTGGCTTTAAATTTGGCTTTTGTGGTTAATGCCGAGAGGTTTTGTGTTCTGAGTTTGGTAGACTTTTCTTCTGATTTGTGCCTAATCAATTGAAGTGGAATCCGAACTGGGTTTTGATAGTCACATGAATTCGGATTTTCCTGAAGCCCGTACTTGTGGGCATGGCGGCATCGAAGCGATCTAGTTGCTTAACCCTTACAGCCGATTTGACGTTCCACATTCCCCCTATTTCGGAAATATTTGCATGTACTGGAATACATTGGGACAAATGAATCACGACCGTTAATCTTATCGGTCCCACCTGTCGCACACAAGATGAAAGGCCGAGATCCCCCTCCCTCGTGCTGGACAACATGCTTCGTCCATTCACATCAATAGCCCCCAGAGTCGACTTGCCGACCAAACACGCCATCAGGAAGAACAATAATATCTGACCAGACCGAACGCAAAGACTACACACGAGCTCTCTTGTATGATTGTCTCCTACATTCGATCTGAAGCGAAGAGCGAACTCACCGGCGGTGGCAATGGCGTTCATGTTCAACCTCAACGCCCCATGTCGTTCCACGATGACGTGCGGCTCTTCCTTTGCATGGTGTTCATCCTACTGCCGCACGCCTCGCTGCGTGTCCGCCATGTTCGCCGCCGTGATGCTCGGTGGACCGCAAGTTGCTC
Source organism: Eucalyptus grandis (assembly GCF_016545825.1). NCBI lineage: Eukaryota > Viridiplantae > Streptophyta > Magnoliopsida > Myrtales > Myrtaceae > Eucalyptus > Eucalyptus grandis. Next base: position 30,564,101 of record NC_052618.1, on the reverse strand, counting down.
TCTTCCCTTCTTTTTCTCTTCCACCTCGAAACTCACCAACACAAAAGATGGAAATGAAAAATCCAGTCTTCAAACTTCGTTGCATCTTGTCAGGGCCTTGGGACTACTCACTCTGACCATGCTCGCGTTCATCAAATCAAAAGCGTCCAAATTCTTCCGCAAGCCCACAACGATACCCAAGAGAGAGGAGACAAACAACCCCGAAGCCGTGACGAGTGGTGGCGACGCGCTGGCGCCAGCGTCGGCTCGCGAGAAGTACGAGGTATTCCTGAGCTTCAGGGGGCTGGACACTCGCACCGGGTTCACTGATTGCCTCTACCACGACATGCTTGGCGCTAGAATCCACGTCTTCTGAGACTATGAGGAGCTCCGCATCGGTAGGGAGATCGGTAGTGAGCTAAGGCACTCGACGTGTCCAAGATCTACGTGCCCATCTTCTCCAAGGATTACGCATCGAGCTCGTGGTGTCTTTGCAAGGTTGCGCACATGGTGGACTGCACTGCAAGGTCAAATGGGAATAAGGAGATCTTGCCGGTGTTCTAGGACATGTCGCCTTCGGATGTCAAGCTCAGGACTGAGGGGTATAGGAATGCCATGACCAAGCACAGCAAGAGGTTTGGGGCTGAGGAAGTGAAGAGGTGGGTGTTGGAGAAAACTCCTATTAGGTTTTGAAGCTGACAAAACTTCTCTACTTCTATTCTAAGGAATTCGAGACTTCTGTGAAATTCTGTCAAAGTCTACCTTTCATCAGAAGTCTGCCCACTCTGACTAAGACCTAGACTGAATGTAAGTGAAGAATGAAGACCTAATCAAACTCAAGATTATTTCTCTTCCTTTAGTACGAATTGGATATATCTGGCTTTTTGGTTAAAAATTTTACTTACCATATTGGTTATCTTTTTTGTAATTAATCACGGAACGGAAAAATCTTTTTTGGAAAGCAAGTTTATTTAGAAAGAATTTATTTATGGAAACTAAGATCCGATTGTATGGGCAACCATGATTGTGATTTTCATCTCAATTTTCAAACAGCTCGAGATCTCCTTCATTGATTTTATCCATCGGGTTGATTGGAAGAATTCCTTTGAAAAGTGCCAACGGTTGAAAAGGCATAGAGGAGTATTTAATAAGGTTTTTCAAGTCATTCGATAGAGAGCGTGAAAGAAGAATTACAAAGTCTGAAGCTTTCAAATCACTTGTTCTTCCTCATACAGTGCTCAAACTTGTATTTGAAAAAGAGAGAAACTCAAAAGAGTGACTTTGTGAAAGCAATAAAGACTCTTCACGAGAAGTTGTTGATATAATGTTGTAATACTCTTTTTCGATTCATAGTGGAAACCAGCCGAAAAGTTTGTCATCGTGGGAGAGTGAACTTAAGCTTAATTTAAGCTGAACTATTATAAATTATGTGTTCATTTTCTCTTCCTGAACTCATTTATTTTATTTGCTAAGATATCTTTCTATGTTTCGAAATAGTTTTAAAGTCTGAAACCTTATACAAAATCTGTTGTTCATCAGACTCAGTTTTAAAGTAAAGTAATCTTACTGCATTTCGTAAAATTTGTTTTCACACCTATTCACCCCCTCTAGGTATTTATACTAGCTCTTTTAATTTGTATTAGAGCTTGTGTGCTTACTTTATTTAAGTGTTTTACTTCTAATCTTAAGATATTCTATGGCTAGTATTTTGGCTCAAAGATTGGTTGAAGGACAGAGCAACGCCAAACCTCCTTATTTCAATGGAAATGCGTATAATGTGTTGAAAAACAAGATGAAGGCTTTTCTCAGATCTAGAGATCCCATGGAGTGGGCTGTTGTTGAAAAAGGAATCAATCCTAAAGCAACATCAGCTTCAGACAAAAGGAAAGAAGTGATTGATGCTGATAAATCAACACATGTTGAAATTACCAAGAGACAAACTCTTGACACAAAAGCAATTTATTCTTTATACTGTGCTTTATCTCCCACTAAATATAACCAAATTTCTTCTTGTGAAATAGCAAAAGAAGTTTGGGACAAACTACATGTTACCTATGATGGGACTAACCATGTAAAGGAAACAAAAATAAATATTCTCCTTGAACAATATGAAGCCTTCAGAATGAAGCCTGGAGAATTTATTTCTGATATGTTTAGTCACTTTATAGAAATTGTGAATGGCCTGGCTTATCAAGGTCAACCAATTTTTGGACTAATGAAAGTCAACAAACTATTGCGTGGACTTTCAAAGGACTGGAATCATGTGAAGACTTTAATAAGAGAAACTCAAAGGATTATGCCTCTATATGTTGACGAACTAATAGGCATGCTTCAATCATACGAAGTGGAGTAGATCAACGATGAGGAAGACCTAAAAGGTAAGAAATTAATTGCATTAAAGTCTAACATTGATTCTGATGATATAGATTCAGATGATGATATGGACGATGAGGAGCTGGCCCTTATGATAAAGAAATTCAGAAAACTAAATAGAAATGGAAGAAGATTGAATTGGTAGAAGCAAAGCACGTAGAATTCTCAGAAGAGACCAACGGAGGACATTGAAGCTAACAAGGATGTTATATGCTCCGAGTGTAAGAAAAAAAGGGGCATATCATACCAAACCGTCCTTTGTTGAAAAAGAAGAAAGAAAAATCTGAGAAGTACAAAAAAACTCTTAAAGCAGAAACCTAGAGTGACACCGAATGTGAAGAAAGCGAAAACAAATTTGCAAACATATGTATGATGACTCATTCGAGTTAGACTCAGAATCAGAATCAGACACTAATTCAGATTCTAACAAAGAAATCGAGGTTAGTCACTTAGAAATTCCTATTAAAGTTTCTATGTACATAGATGAACTTTGCCTCAATCTTAAATCCTCTCTTAAAAGGATCTTCGAACTGAAAAATGAGAATTCTAAGTTCAGGTAACAGGAAGTCTCTTGGAAACAAAAGTTTGAAAGTCTAAAAAAAACTTTTGACGATTTAAAAGAAAATTCCAATTCTCTTTCAAAAGAAAATGTTATTTTAGAAAGGAAGATTTCAAATATTTCAAAAAGGTTTTCAAAAGGATTAGAAAATTAGAGAAAATTCTTACAGCTCAAATACCCTATTTTAACAAATCAGGTTTGGGTTTGAACAATGATACTATTCCTTTAATTGATTTTCCTAAAGTAAAAGAGAGACTTAAACAAAAACCTGCAGAGGCATTTTATAAAAATCATTTTCAAAAAGTGTTTGTAAAACCTGTTGGTCGAAGTGCTCTCAGATGTTTTAAGTGCAACAGCTCATAACATTTTGAAAATGAATGTCCTAAAGTTTGGAGACTAGTTAAGAAGGATTGGGCAAAAACTATTTTCAACACTCTCCTGGACCCAAGAAAATCTAGGTACCAAAGAAAGTTTGAGCTTTTCTTTTGATTGTAGATCACTATTAAAAGAAAAATCAAATGATATTTGGATAGTGACTGTTCTAGGCATATAACAAGAGACTCAAGCTGCTTCATAAAGCTTGAAAGACTAAAAGGAGGAAAAGTTTCTTTTGGTGGAAACAACAAAGGAAAGATTATAGGATATGGAATTGTGAAGATTTGAAGTCTAACCATCAACAATGTTTCCATGGTGAAAGGCTTAAACTACAACATTTTGAGTATAAGTCAGCTTTGTGATACAGGTTTTAGAATAAACTTTCAAGAAGGCATTTGTTCTGGAATAAGTCAAAATTTCTCTCAATCCTTTACTAGGCGAAGGCATGACAACATATACCTTATGGACGTAAATCCAGAAAATTCTCAGTGCCTTATTTCTATTCAAGATGAAGCAAGTCTCTGGCATCAAAAGCTTAGTCATGTAAATATGAAGGAGATTGCCAAAATTTCTTTTAAGAAGCTGGTTCGAGGGCTTTCTAATTTGGTTTATCAGAAGTCGGAGTTATGCACTCCCTATGTCTTAGGAAAATAAGTCAGAAATTCTTTTAAATCAGTAAATCAAGTTTCTACCAGTTGAGTTTTGCAGCTTCTTCATATGGATCTTTTTGAACCAACAAGAACTCAAAGTATTGGCGGAAAGAAATATTGTCTTGTAATTGTGGATGATTATTCACGTTTCTCTTGGGTGTTCTTTTTGACAAACAAGTCCGAGACTTTTGCATACTTCTCAAACTTTGCCAAGAAAGTTCAAAATGAGAAAGGATATGCTATTTCAAGCATAAGGACACATCATGAAGGTGAGTTTGAAAATCAAGATTTTACAAACTTCTGTGATGAATCTGGTTTTCAACATGTTTTCTCTTCTCCATACACTCTAGAATAAAATGAGGTTGTGGAAATGAAAAATAGATCTTTATAGGAGATGGCTAGAACTCTATTGATAGAAAGTAAAATATCCTCTTGATTTTGGGCAGAAGCAGTTTCTACTGCATATTATATTATCAACAGGGTGTTTCTAAGGCCTATCCTAGAGAAGACTCCCTATGAAGTATATAAAGGAAAGAAGCCAAATGTTTCTTACTTTCATGTTTTTGGTTGTAAGTGCTTTATTTTGAAGAATGCAAATGATCGATTTGGAAAGTTCGAGGAAAAATCAGATGAATGAATTTTTCTTGGGTACTCTATGACAAGTAAAGCTTATAGGGTCTTTAACAAAAAGACTCAATTTGTGGAAGAATCTATAAATGTCAGATTTCAGAAAAATATGCAGATTCAACCAGATCAGTTTCAACTTGAAGAGTTTGAAAGTCTTCTGGAGTACAACAATAAGCAGAACAAGAAGATTTAAATGAAACAGAGGATCAATAGATTCCCAAATCAAATAGTAACTGGAAGCACAAGTCAAGTCATCCCAAAGAACTCATCATTGGCAAGATTGATGAAGGAATTCACACTAGATCCAAAGGAAAAGAAGACTCCAGTGCATTAGTATTTGTTTTTGAGATAGAACTAAAAGAAGTAGAAGAAGCATTGTCCGATGAAAGCTGGATAGAAGCTATGCAGGAAGAACTCAGACAATTTAGCATCAATGATGTATGGGAACTTATTCCAAAACCCAAAGGCAAATTTGTGATTGGAACAAAATGGGTTTTCAGAAACAAGATCGATGAGAAAGGAAAAGTGATCAGAAACAAAGCAAGACTCGTGGCTAAAGGATACATACAGGAAGAAGGGATTGACTATGATGAGACCTATGCACCAATAGCAAGGTTAGAAGCGATTAGATTATTGCTTGCTTTTGCTTGTTATCAAAATTTCAGGTTATTTTAAATGAATGTCAAAAGTGCTTTCCTTAATGGATTCATTCAAGAAGAAGTCTATGTGGAACAATCATCAGGATTTGAAGATCCAAGAAAACTAGGCTCTGTCTACAGATTAAAAAAGGCATTGTATGGTTTGAAGCAGGCACCTCGAGCTTGGTATGAAAGGTTGGGTAAGTTTCTAACTGAAAATGGCTTTGAGAAAGGAAAAGTTGATACTACTTTGTTTATAAAAAGAGAAGGAAAATATTTTCTACGTGTACATATTTATGTAGATGATATAATCTTTGGTTCTCCTAATGAAAATCTCTGCAAGAAATTTTCAAGATGTATGTAGGAAGAGTTTGAAATGAGCATGATAGGTGAATTGACTTTCTTTTTGGGACTGCAAGTCAGATAATCAAAGAAAGGTATATTCATTCACCAGGAGAAATATGCCAAAGATCTTATCAAGAAATTTGGATTGGAAAATTGCAAGAGGATTGAAACTCCCATGTCAACTTCATCAAAACTGGACAAGGATGAAGGAGGAAAGAAAGTAGATCAGAAACTATACAGAAGCATGATCGGTTCTCTTCTTTACCTCACTGCCTCTAGACCTGACATTTTATTCAGTGTGTGCATTTGTGCTAGATTTCAGTCTGATCCAAAAGAATCTCATCTAAGTGTTGTTAAACGCATCATTAAATATGTTGCGACTTTTCTAAAGATGGGTTTATGGTATCCAAAAAAATGAGATTTTACTCTACTCGGCTATTCTCGACGCTAATTTAGCCGGTTATCGAGTTGATAGAAAGAGCACATCTAGCACTTGTCAATTGTTAGGACAAATGCTAGTATCCCGGTTCTCAAGGAAACAAAGTACTATGGCATTATCAACAGCAGAAGCAGAGTATGTTGCTCTTGGGAGTTGTTATTCTCAAATTTTATGGATTAGACAACAACTAAGAGACTTTGGAATAGTAGAATCATGCATAGAGATCGGATGCGACAATACAAGCGCTATAAACCTTACCAGAAACCCAATTCTTCATTCAAGAGCAAAGCACATTGAAATTCGTCATCATTTTATAAAAGATCGTATCTAGAATGGCAAGATCATGGTTCAATTTATTGATTAAAAGAATCAGCTGACAGACATCTTCACAAAACCTCTGGAGAAGAACTTATTTGAGTCGATTCGCAGCAAGCTAAATATTATCTCTGCTCTCGATTAAAGTCTGAGTTGATCAAACTCAAAACTTCAACTTGAAGAAGCTACTTCAGTATGAAAATTTCTTAAATCCAAGTATTTTATTTTTAGTATATAAAATCTGAACATGTATGATTATATTTGAATCGTTGCTTGCCTATTTTATTTTTGGAATTTACTATTTTATTGCTAAAATTTGGGATCCAAATTTTAGTAGTTACCTTTTCAAAATTGTTCTGAAAATGCATTTTTCTTTATGACGTTTCATTTACCTCGTTTTGTTTTCTTTACATATCCTAGAAAATTTTCTTCGAGCACAACTCTTCCAAACCCTAATACCGAATCTCTCTCTCCCTCGATTTTTAACTCTCAAAATCTCTCTGCAAGTTTCTTTTTTTCTTTCACTCGAACATGTTGGCAAAATCTTCCAAGTCTGCATCCATGTCATACTAGCGGAAATCCTCTCGCATTGCAAGTCAGGATCCTCGGAACATGCTTGAAGGACCAACTCACTTCAATCTTACTAGTGAAGATTCTCTGAGGAGTTCTCCTCATCAATTTGCAGACGAGGAAGTTGAACAAGAAGTAGTTCCTATCAGAGTAATGACGCCTAAGGTACTCTTCACGCATTACACTTTTCTAAAACAGGGTGGTAGTCCAATGAACTTCATCACTGATTTTCTGAAAGATAATGGGTATGTCAACGAAACTCGTTCTTGAAAACTATGGAAAGATTAGGAGTGGCACCAAAAGGAACAACATATAAGGCTTTTGTACATTTTCCTTCTGATCCTCGTTTTGAGTATGAAAGTCAACCTGAGAACAAAGATGATGATGAGAGAACTTTTACAAATTTCCAACCTCGGATGGGTGTGGCTGCTGAAGTTCCTAGAGAAAGAATGAAGCTTTTCCGTTCAAGAGAGCATAAAAGGGTTTATGCTTAAATGCTGAACAGAGGGGCGATAAACCCTTGCACAGTGGATTTTGATTTTCTTGACTCTATAAAGGTTAACTTGAGGGAAAGGTTAGCCAATATTCAACTTGAAAAATTATGTGCTGAAATAGCAGAAGCTTATCTTGAGTTGACATCTTATTTTTACTCAAATCTATCTTTCCTAGATCAAACCCACATTCAATTCACTGTTTGTGACAAAGTGTTTGTTGTGGATGTGAATACTCTGGCTGATATTCTTGGAGTTGAACGTAGTGGTTTTCTACCGATTAATGTCTCCATCAATCAAGCAACTCGATTTCTAGTGAAGGATAGATTACCGAGCGGGAGTATCACTTACTCTCGAATGCCAGCCTCACACATTTTGCTGCACAAGATTGTCATCAACTGCATCAGGCTCAAGGCTGCTTCCAAGACTGATGTCTCAAGATTTGAGGCGAAGATTATGTGGGCTATTTGCAATGGAATTCCTTTTTCTCTGCCACACACTATTTTCTTGCATATGTATAAGACTATTATGAAAGAAAAATGACAATTGCCCTACTTTGCCTTGATCACAAGATTATTCAGACATTTTCAGATCCAATTACTCTCACAACTTCGTTCAAGGACTCTCCCTCCTATGGAGATAGGAATCAAGATGATCTCCAAAATGAGGCTGAAAGATCTGTCTAAGGCCTTGCATCTTTTGAAAAAGGAATCATCAAGCAAACTGAAGGAATGATCTACTGCTGCAAGGAAGCGAAAAGGAAAAGATACTATCAAAAAGACTTCAAAGAAAAAGAAGTCTATCCTTCTGATGGACGAAGAAGAGGAGGATGATCTGACCATTTCTATGCTTGCCTTGCAAAATCTTCAAGGGTATCCTAATTCTAAAGAAGATGATGATGAAGAAGAAGAAGAAGAAGAAGAAGAAGGTGATGCTGAAAAATCAGCAGAGAAGGAAAATGAAGATGAAGATTCTAAACGAGCCAGTGGTGCAATACCAATATCAGATGCACTTGAGAAAAGAGATTCTGAAGAAGATAGGGAAGATGTTGCATCCAAAAAAGAGGACAACGAACAAGAAAAGAGATCTAGTGCTGAAAAAGAAATGGCACAAGAAGGTGAAGTCTTGTCTCAACCTGAAGGCACCAAATCAGGGGGAGATCATGAGAAAACTCCTTTAACAGCAGCTACTACTAGTGATGGCATTAGCAGATCTCCTGCAGATCCTGAAAATGTCTTTGCATCTCACTTCCCTGAGATTGATTTTGAAGAAGAAACCCAGAGTTAGGATAAGGAACAAACTGCACATGTTCAGGTCGATGTTCCTCCATTTCTAGATACTCCACAGACTCACTTTGCTGATGTTGGTGCTCAAACAGAACAAGATGCAAGGATAGTTTACCTCCTTTTGGAGATAAAAGCTCAGCAATATGCAATGGAGATTGAAATCCAGAAGCATCTTACTGCCTTAAGGTCTACCTCAGATTTTCTAACTGGCAAGGTACAATCCCTTGATACTCAAGTTCAGACCCTTAATCAACAGGTTTCACAGACTGTAGCTAGAGTAGGGAATGTCCATCATCAGTGCCAAGAGAAGCTTGAGGAGGTAGTGCAGTTGTTGGAGGATTTTCGACTTGTCCGCGTTCCAAGACAACCGTGATTTACTCCAACTTTTATATCATTCTTATTCACACTTTTTGACTAACTCTTTCTTTTTGCTGTTGACAAAAATGGGGAGAATCGAGTAGATTTAAAAGTTCCTGTTTGTTTTGAACTTGGTTGTGTTTTGAGCTTGGTTGTGTTGAACCTTTATGATACCTTTATGATCAGCAGTTAACTTTTGTGGCTACGCATTGATGTGGTTGTGGTTTGAACTTTTATAGTTCTTAAACTATTTAAATTGTCATGACTTATATATATATATATGGTGGTTGCAGAATCAATGACATTCAGTCTTATAACAATCTGTTGTTATTATAAGTTATCATGTGCCGTTAAAGTGTGTTTTGTAGGATATAAGTCTTAAATCTGCATGAAAGTTTTGTCACCATAAAAAATGGGGATATTGTTGGAGAAAACTCCTATTAGGTTTTGAAGCCGACAAAACTTCTCTACTTCTATTCTAAGGAATTCGAGATTTCTGTGAAATTTATCAAAGTCTACATTTCATAAGAAGTCTGCCCACTCTGACTAAGATTATTTCTCTTCCTTCAGTATGAACTGGATATATCTGGCTTTTTGGTTGAAAATCTTACTTACCATTTTGGTTATCTTTTTTGGAATCAATCACGGAACGGAAAAATCCTTTTTGGAAGGCAAGTTTATTTGGAAAGAATCTACTTATGAAAATTGAGATCCTGATTGTTTGGGCAACCAGGATTGACGGACTTTCATCTCAATCTTCAAACGGCTTGAGATATCCTTGATTGATTCTGTTCAATGTGTTGATTGGAAGAATTCCTTTGGAAAGTGCCAACAGTCAAAAAGGCATAGAGGAGTATTTAAGGAGGTTTTTCAAGTCATTCGATAGAGAGCGTGAAAGAAGAATTCCAAAGTCTGAAGCTTCCGAATCACTTGTTCTTCCTCATACAGTGCTCAAACTTGTATTCGAAAAAGAGTGAAACTCAAAAGAGTGACTTTGTGAGAGCAATAGAGACTCTTCACTGAGAAGTTGTTGATATAAGGTTGTAATACTCTTTTTTGATTCATAGTGGAAACCAGCCAGAAGGCTGTCAGCGTGGGAGAGTGGACGTAGGCTTAATTTAAGCCAAACCACTATAAATTATGTGTTCATTTTCTCTTCCCTGAACTCCTTTATTTTATTTGCTGAGATATCTTTTTGTCTTTCAAAATAGTTTTAAAGTCTAAAACCTTTCACAAAATCTGTTGTTCATTAGACTCAGTTTTAGAGTAAAGTAATCTTACTGCATTTCGCAAAATTTGTTTTCACACCTATTCACCCCCCCCTCTAGGTGTTTATACTAGCTCTTTCAGTGGGGGGATGCTCTTGTTAAAGTTGCTGAATTGAAGGGATGGGACCTCAAAGTGAGAGGGTAATTACTACTTAGCCAATTTTTTGTTCCTATGCCATTTTTTTTTTTTGTGTCGTTCATACACAATCTGATTGTTTTATTAGAATGTACATAAAATCTGGCAGACCCCACATTTTTAGTCAACAACCAACTTTCAAGATCAATGGGTTTGAATAATCTTTGTCCCGTTCCTGACTTCGATCGGCATTTCATCAGGGGTAATAGTAAACTAATGAGTTGATTAACTTTCACTTTGGTCATGCTCACTCATATGTCAACCACATCAGAAGTTCAAAATAAAAAATTCTGTCATCTGTCCAATCTAGAATGCAATTTCTAACTTCAAAAGGAGAACAAACAGGAAACATCCTGGAGTAAATCATAATGAGATGTTATTGCATACTTCCTCCTCTGTCATTGTGTGGATTCCATTGATGTACAACCTATAAAAACTTGAGGTGCTTATTAGTGCGTTTCACACAGCTTTGCCAAAAGACTTTGAGGTCATAAAGGCCTTTGACAGAATATTGAGGTGTTTGGTAACAAAATTGCAAAGGCATTTGAGCCAAAACTAGCAATTTCCAAATTGTCAACTCGCATTAAATAAAGAAGAGAATTAGCGCGAGGTAGTTGGTTTTCTGACCGATCTAACTTAAGTGACATTATGTAACTTAGTCATCTTATGATATAATCTGTATTGACCAATGGGAAAGTATTTGACTAAAATATACGATTGTCATAAAGTCAATGTGTACATTTTCAAAATGTGTTGTTGATGATGGCCAAGTGACTCTGTTTTTAGTCCCTTTTGGCTCATGCATAGACTGCCGGAGGAAGAGCGCTCTTGGTTGAGGTGAGATAGCATAACTTTAACGATTGTAATTTGTAAGGTGATTATTATGATCTGCTCAATCTAGCTTGGAAATCATTCATTATACTTGAAGAACTTTAAGCTTGAGTCACATTAATAGTATAGAAAAGTTCAAATAGAGAAAGCATGAAGAAAAATTAATTTTGTTGGGAAAAAGGTGTGGAACATTGGAACTCCATCTAGTTTGTAAAGTTTTGTCCATGATTCGTTGCTTGCACTGTCACATTATCATCTATGTTGAGCAAATCCAAATATTTGTGCTTCAACCTGAAAGTTATGACCACATCTCCAGTAACCGTCTCTTTTCAACTGCAGTAGCTCATATATGTGGTAGGCATGGGGAAGCTATTAAGTTGATCATCCAAGAGGTTTTGGTTAAGTTGAAGATAAAACATAAGAATGTGACAAATCAATTGGTTGGAGTGGATGATTGTGTTGAAGACATAATGAAGCTCTTGGATGTTGACAGTGAAGGCGTTCGTTTTGTTGGTATTCACGGGATGGGCGGCGTTGGTAAAACAACTCTGCTAAGGTTGTGTTCACCAAGTGTGTTCACACTATGATGATTGCTGCTTTCTTGGCAATGTTCGAGAATCATCAGAAAAAGAAGGCCTAGTAAATTTGCAGAAACAAATATATTCTAACATTCTTGACTCTTGATTCGTGGACAACATTCAAGACATTGATGATGGGATCAACCAGATTGGGACAAGATTTCGCAACAAAAAGATCCTCATCGTTTTGGATGATGTGGATAAAGAAGAACAATTGGAGAAACTAGCAGGCGCACAAGATTGGTTTGGCTTAGGAAGTAGGATTATCATTACAACTAGGAATGAAAATACTTTAAAAGTAATGGATAGTATTTTAATTTATGAATTAAAGGAACTGGATTATGATCAAGCTCTTAAGCTTTTCTGTATACACGCTTTTAGAAAAGACTCTCCACCATATCAATATGATACTCCTGCATCAGAAATTGTTGTCACAATTGGAGGGCTTCATTTGGCTCTTGAGGTCATAGACTCATTTCTTTATCGCCAACTGGAAGAGATATGGAAAGAGACTGTAGAGAGGTTAGCAAGAATACCTCATAAGGATGTTTGACGGGAGTTGATTATCAATTTCGAAGCTTTGGAAGATAAGGAAAAGGAGATATTTCTTGACATTGCATGCTTTTTTGTCAATGACACAAAAAAGACGAATGGAACTTACATGTGGGAAGCTTGCAATTTTTTCCCGAGACTGCGATTCAGGTTCTTATGCAAATGTCTTTGGTAAAGATTGTTGATGGTGATACATTATGGATGCATGACCAGCTCAAAGATCTCGGGAGGCAAATTGTTTAGAGGGAGTGCTTGCATGATTCGGGAGAGCATAGCAAGGTGTGGATTTGTGAGGACATTGTAAGAACAAAGCAAGTAAACAAAATTCATAGTTTTCATGAGTTGGGTACGTGTAGAAAATAGTTTGCATACCCACTTAGAAGCCTCTCAATTCTTTTACCCAAATGAGAATCTGAATATTTGTCAAATTCTTACTAATGTATATATTTGTCAAATTCATGATTGTTCATATGTGTTCGTTTTGGCAGAGAAAGAAAAAAGTTCAGGAACTCATATTAACTGGAAGTCATTATCAACTACTTGTAAATTACGCATGACGTACTTAGTAGGTTGCCCAACCTAAGGTTCCTTGAATTAGAGGAGGGAACCTTTGTCGAAGACTTTGGGGATGATTTTTCGAAGTTAAGATGGATTTCTTGGTATTCTCCTAGGCCACTGGATCTTGAGGTAACCAATCTATCTATGAAGAATTTGGTTGTCTTTGAGATCATTGCAAGCAGCATCACAGATGACTGGAGCGCATGGAGCCTAATCAAGGTATGATATGCATTCACTTTAATTTTGATTGGCATATGATGTAATATATACTATTTTCTTCTCTTGATGGTGAATCGTTTTTGTTAGATGGCAAAGAATTTGAAAGTTCTAAACCTCAGAGGTTGCAAAGGCATAACTAGAACATCGGACATCTCTGCATGCTTCAGTCTAGAGAGGCTGAGTGTCTATAATTGCATAAATTTGGTTGAGATTGACCCCTCCATTGGGAAGCTAAAGCGGCTGATTTTCTTAAATCTTAAAGAGTGCCTCTCTCTTAAGGATTTGCCCAAGAAGTTGGAAGGCTTACGAATCCGAAGCACTTTGCTTCTAGTGGATGTTTTCATAAACTCCCGGATTCATTTGGGAAATTGACATCACTGAAGGAGTTGGATTTGTCAAGCATACAAATTGAATGCCTTCCTGATTCTATTGGTGATAAGAAGTTTTTGTCTGTCCTTATTTTAAGGTACACACAAATTAGCATACTTCTAGAGACTATTGGGAAGCTTGTGAAACTTGAGTCTCTCTCTCTCTTTGGGTGCGTTAAGTTGAAAAAACTACCAGACTCAATTGGGATGCTTGAGTCTTTGCAGGAGTTGAATCTATCCAGTACTAAAATTGTTGAGTTACCAGATTCAATTGGAAATCTGAAGAAATTGAAAGTGATATTGATGGAACATACTCCAATTAGGAAATTGCCCAGAACTATGGGAATGTTAAAGAGCTACATGCTAGTGGTTGTGAAGAATTAAGAGGTGAAATTCCAAGGGAAATTGTCGCATTGTACTCTTTGAAAGTCCTCGAGCTATCAGATGCCCATATTTCTGGAGTGCCAATAGCAATCAATCATATTCCCCACCTTGAAAGACTAGACTTGACAGGTTGCAATGAGGTTCAAGAATTGCCAGAGCATCCAAAAAGTCTGATCTATCTGCATTTTCGATCATCGGCATTGCAGATAGTTCCGGATTTCTCAAACTTGACTAATCTAGTGGATTTGCTCTTATCTGATGGCTCTGAAGATATACTTCAAGCTTCATTGAACTATTGCCAAGTTCCAGCTTAGGTGGATTAGGACAAACTAAAGAAGTTGGAATTGTCCTTTCTAATATCCCTACACCACCGACTGAGTTTGGTTCTCTTTCTCGTCTAACTGAGCTTATTTTATCTGGACTTGACTTGCGATGTATCACAAAGCTTCCTCCCTCCTTATCGGAGCTGCAACTTGTTAATTTCAACTCTACAATATCTTGGTCAATCTTTTCCAACTTGAAAAACTTGTCCGTGCTACAACTTTCTCGATCTCAGCTTCAAGAAATTGAACTTAGCGGACTCGAACAACTGAGAGTATTGCGCAGCCTTGCAGCCTTTTAGGCGGCGAAGTTTAATCTTCCTTGGAGAAACTAGGCTTTGAAAGAGAACCTTTTGTGGGCTATTAAGTACTTATCTAATCCAGGGTTCCACCAATCGATGGCTCGGTTTGCCTTTGGTACCTTATGTTATCTTGTCCGGAAGGAGAGAAACAATATCATCTTCCGCAACCAACAGCTTTTCCTCCCAGCTTTGAAAGCCCATCTAATCAAAGCTGTTAAAGACAAGGCCCTTACATTCTCAAAGGTCTCGAATACCCCCCGCAACAAACATCTGCAACTTAGCTGGGGTATCCACCCTTCTATCTTTGAGTAAGTGTTTTGGCCTACTACTGAAGTGATCATATGGCCATTCGTTTTTGTGCCCCGTTTGTGTTTTTCCTTGCATTGAAGATGCTCGTGGGTCGCCCCCTCTTTCCCCTTGCTTGGGAGGTTCTCTACCTCGTTTTTCCCTGGGTCTTTCAGTCGCTGATGTTGCTGGTTCCAGTTCACTTGGCTGCTGCTTCGGTTTGGTTGTAACATGGTTTTGTTGGGTTGTATTTATGCCCTCCCTTTTCGTTTGTTCTTGTCTTGCTTTCTGCCCTAGCTACATTGTTCGTTAGCCTTCTTCTAGCTACTTGTTTTCCCGTTTCTTGTATCTTTCTCTGCAGCTTGGGTTGGCACCCTTCCACTCGATTGGTATTTCTTTGACCCTTTGAGTGCAAGTTTTTTGGTGCCGGCTCTTCTCTGCTGTACTATGTATAGCTTCTTGGTTCACAAGTCTATCTATAATACTTACCTTTTACCAACAAAAAAAAAAAACAACTGAGAGTATTGGTAGTGACTAATTATGAACTCCTCAAGAGGTTATTCATCCTGGCAAGCTTAAAGAAGCTTAAAGAGTTGTGGGTATCAGAATGTCCGAAACTAGTTGAGATTGAAGGTCTGAAGGCCCTAGAGTCCTTGGAAGAAATGAATGTACAGTAGTGCGGTTCCATTGAAAGGCTATACGACCTGTCAAACTTAAAGTTGCTGAAGCTTTTGGTTATATCAGATTGCTATGAGCTCCGTGCTGTTGAGGCCCTCAGCGGGTTAGAATCTTTGAATGCATTACTTGTTTATGAGTGCAGTTCACTGGAGAAACTAATTATTCCATCGAGCTTAGAGAAGCTTATACATTTGGAGGTTTCAAGATGTGTGAAGCTAATTGTGATTCCAGGTCTTGGTGCTTTGGAATCATTGGAGACTTTAACCATTAAAAAGTGTCCTATTAGCAAAATATGTGAGTTATCAAACTTACAGATCCTCAAGTCTCTGTCAATCGTCAAATGCCATGAGCTATAAGTTATTGATGGTGTTGATGAGCTCGAATCTTTGCGTGATCACTGATTTCTATGTTTCTAGCTGTCGGAAACTGGAAGCTTTGATGAACAAATCAAACACGAAGTTGCCTTATGAATGCCTAATAACAATTAGGAAGTGTCGGAAATTACAAACCCGTGTCTATCCTAATGTCAAGGGCCTTCCCTACAGGGATTACAAGGACATGATTGTCCCAAAGCAAACTCTCCTACGGAGTCACTTCCGTTAGAGACATCATATGAGGTATCCTTATTCTTCTTCATAAGTGGTAGCATAGCCCTTGCCCCTTTTTTGTTATCCTCTATAATAATGTAACTAGTCTGGTCTTGAAGACTAAAAGATCTAACTTGTTTACTTATTCCACCTTCACATAATATTATTGCTCTTCGTTGAATCTATCAGGAAAAACTCAAAATATGGAAAGCCAAATAATACAATTAAGTATGATTTAGATTAGTTATGGTGCACTACAGAAAATTTGCATTTCTTGTAGGATGAAGATGGAACGGACGATGAGGGGTAAGATCTAGAGGTGGATAGAGACAGATCTGATGATAATAGCTCACCTCCGATCGTGACTTCTCACGAGCTTGATACTGAGCTTTGACTTCGATTTCTTTCATCCGCGAGTTCTCAGGATGAAGAGATTCCCATCGTAAGCGATGGTGAAGAAGGGACCCGAATATGACCACAATCTTTCTTGATTTCACTGTAGGCCCTTAAACTTTTCCAACTTGTTTAATTGGGTTTCTGAATTTTTCCTTGCAACTGGATCCTTAAAGTATATGTTTTATTTTTATTCAAGTTCATCTTTTCGTTAAAATGAAAACTAGAATGCTGGCATGGATTGACACATTGGTGCCACACTGATATTGACTGGACAAGTTGGTATTTATGTGTAATTCCCTAAGAGAAAAAAAATAAAAAATAAAAAGGAGAGAGAAGAAAGGGAAGGCTACAAGGGCAGGTGGCAATGCCGATGCGCCACTCACGCGCCGACAAGGGCCATTGAGTCTTTGTTGGCTGTGACATCATAATGTCAAAATTAGGCGATTGTTGGGGCTACACAAACCAAGAGTTGATCGCTTGGGTCTTGCGACTAGGACATTGGAGATTAACTAGTTGTTTCGAGTAATGCTTAGTAAAATTGAATTGCTATTAAGAATTATGAAAAAAGAAAAGAAAAAGTGATGTGGTAAGATACCTTCAATCTTGAGGTGCCCCATATATTTTTTAATAAAGCGTGAATAGAATGGATGGAAATCGATTTAAACATCAAGAGGAATAAAGTTAATTGGAAATAAAAGTGAGAGAGGGGGAAATTAGATGGAAAGCAAGAGCTTTGGGCAAGAAAACCAAAGGAGATCAAAGTGGTGCAAAACCTAAAGGTAAATGAAATGGGAGACTTGAAACTAACGTGCTTGAGATATACATAACATTGGAATTGAAAATGGATTTATAATTATAAATAAATAATGTTCAGAAGTTGAAGCTAAAATTGAAAGGCATTGTGAAACTATGAAAGAATGATCGAACAAAAATGCAGCAGTTGCATAATTGAGCACCTTTTGCTTTTCTTTATCACTTGCGTATCTCATCATATTCTTCTTTGCTTCAATCTCTCTATGATGTAATCACAAATTTGCCTTGATTTAGCTCATTTTTGTTTAACGCTAGCAGATTGGTCATATTTGATAAGATCTTTTTTTTTTCCAAATTCTTCATTAACACCATAGTGATTTTGCAACATTTTATTTTTCCTAGTTTGCCTTGTCCCTATCTTTAAAAGCACACTGCCAATATCCTCTGTGGCCATGTGGAGAATTCCGAAAGAGTGTTACATGGACCCTCCCTACCTCTACGATGACACTGATAGCCTAAATAAATTAGGATTTTTTAAAAAATTTATTTGACGGAAACAATAACTTTAGCCCTCTTTATTCCAACAGCTATAACTCCACAGACCAATCCACCACCGTGAGATTAGACGGAGATCCAGCGGCCGAAAATGAAGGAAAGAAGACCGTTGTAAGGGAAGCACGGTAAGCTTTGCAAAGGAGAGATGAAAGTTCTCAACCTTATCTCTTATTCCACACAATCTCACTTTGAGATAGAGAGAGAGAGTTTCGCCTTGCCAATCAGATTTGAAGGAGCTTGTCCTTTGGTCAAGAATGGCTTCAAGACCATTGTAAGGGAAGTGCCATCGGTTTTCACATTTGTCGCTACCTCCATGTTCGCTTCGACCTCAGTTGCCTCGGCCCCATGTTCACTATGACCTCCTAGATTTCCATGGCCTCTCCATTCGCCTCGCACTCCATGCTCTCCATCATATTCCAAGTCTCTTCTCTTTGAGTCTCTTCGAGCTTTGATGGGCTTTCAAATCTGTCACGCCTTGAACCTCGAGCGCGTGCACATCCCTTAGTTGTCGATCAAATTGCGATGTTCCTAGGATGTGTGACCGACCCATTCATTTTATTGCGCATGCAAAAGTGAATTAAAACAATCCCCAGACAACAAATAAACATGAGATAGTAAAGCAAGACGGCCAAATTTCACAACACACTTTTATAAACAAACCAGGTCAATCCTACAGCTTAGATATACAAGAGGCTAAACTCAAAAAGGACTACTGAGCCATCTAAACTCCGGACTCTGCAGACATCGGCTCCGAGTCCTCCACACTACGACCCTGAAAAAGGTAACCCACAACGGGGTGAGATAAAAATCTCAGGGAATCTACACCCTAAACCTCGATTAGGAAGGTAATACACCTAGAGGCAGCCTATGCACACATCATATAAGACTTATCTCGCCTCAGCACATTCTTGCACGTTAGCACAACTCATATAACATATGCATACAATAAATGCACTCGATAATTGAAACGCTTCACTTTAATAAACCAATCAATCATAGGGGTCCCGATTATAAGGCCATATTATGACACGTCTCATTTCGTGCCACACAATTTTGTCCCATAATCAAGCGCGGTCATCTTACTCAATCATGCGTTCCAATTAATTACGGGCCAACGGGCATGGCCTACTCGACGTTCGGCGGTCTTCCGGCATAACTGGGCATCGTCTCGCCCCATCGAGCACGGCAACGTCTACCTCTAGAAGGTATTCCCGAAGAAGTATCGGTCTGGCCTCTACCGCGATCCGGCATCCATTGAAGTGGGGCATTCCATATAGGAGCATCATTCGGCGTAAAAGCTCGTGACGGGTTCTCATAACGATCACACGCACAACCAACCTTGGCCAAGGACATCGTGCTTTACACTAAAATGCCTCAATTTAAAAAAAAATATGCTTGGCCTATTTTCTTCATATTAAAAACACCTGGTAAAATAGGTGTGTGTGGACACACGGTCAAATCGAACCATAAAGCGTGTTATTCTTCCATTTTAAAATTCCATGATTTTATATAGTACTAAAAACATTTTCGGCATAAAAAATCGACACCCGGTATTTTTCTAATTAAATACTAAAATTTCATATTTTTGAAATAATAAATCAAAAATCAACACTCAAGATCAAATTGCACAAATTAACACTCAATTGCACAAACTAATTATGCCACAACAATCAGCACAAAATTCTAACAACTAGCTATCCTAGTATAATTTCCGGAAAATAATAAATAATTAAATAAATACAAATAATTAAATAAATCACTAATTAAGCTATACACACTAATATAACCACATAATTGGACTTAACCTCTAATTAACCTAAAACACATAATCTTAACCTCTAATTAAACTAATCTAACCACCTAATTGGCCTAACTAATTAATCTAATCACTAAACAAACTTAATAAATACACTAACCTCACTTAGACTAATCTAAACCTCCCCTAAACATAATTAACCTCCTAATTAAGGTTTAGAAAGTAAACTCACCGGATTAGCGAGCCGATGAGGAGAGTGAGACTCGGGCCTACGACGACGCCAAGGGAGATCGGAAGGGCCCGAAAACAACCCACGAAGCTCCCAACCAAAGCTGCGAGTTTCGGTTCTACTTTGGGCTGGGCTGGATTGGCGCGAGTAGAGGCGGTGAGGAGACTGGATAGGCGGCAGTGGTTACAACGGTGGCTTGGGGATGGCAACGGCAGCCTGGTCGACGGCTGGTGTGACATCATGATTTTCCAATTCTGTTTACAATTGAATGAGTCGGGCTTTTCATCGACGCGCCTATAGCTCTTTTCTTTGAGTTGGCCATTCACGAGATAACTAGTCTATCAGGTGAAGTCGTTAAAGAATCTAAACGTAATAAACTCGAGAATTCGACCAGGAATCGACTGCTCGACCGTGCTAATCTGCAAGGGTCTTTACGGCATAGACCGATTAGAGACCAGAGATAGGTCGACTCGACAAAGGTATGTGATTAATTGTGGGTGATTCCATCTAATTGTACAATTATTGTTGATCGGCACTAGAGCGATTTCTCTGTCATTTTGGTACCTTGTGTCCGTATTTGAAACCTTGAAATTTTCACGAGAATCGAGAGTCGTCAACGTGTCGAAGGTGTACTTTGTGGTACGAAAAGGATTGACCACATGTCAAAAGTGTTAAAAGTTCCTAGAAGCTACCCGGTAGGTTAGGACGCGCTAAAATCGCGCCAGATTGAAATTAACCGCGAAATTGAACCCGATTTCAGAAATTGGAAGTTTTGTCATGTCACAAATCATTTTAAGAATGTTGACTCATCCTTCAAAGATTTTTTTACTAACCAAGATTTTTGGCAAAAAATTCAAAGTAAGGTTATTTTGGATCGGGAAGTTCGAGGGACCGTTTTGATTTCGTTTTAGGGATTCAAGTTGGACTAATTGATGAGGAAAAATGTTGATTAGGATGATGGCACCATGGTTGGATTTATGGACATCAAATTGGATCCAATTGAGGGAGAATTAAAGTGGAATTGATAGATTTGAAGAGCAAATTGTACAAATTCGTATGCCATGGAGGGAGGAACATTTGGACTACTTTAATGGCTTCCTAAGGAAGATTGAGGAGGGAGAGAGTGGCTGAAGACAAGGCTGACATGGTGTGGGCAAGAAATGAGTGTTTTGGCCAAGTGTTGGAAGCCTAGGAGGCCTTTGGGGTCCCCCTCTTCAGCAACCTTCTCCTTCCTCTATCCCCCTCTTTTCTCCATTGTTGTGGTCCTTGGAGAGCTCAAGAGAACCAGGAAACCGAGCTAGCCCTTCCCCCCTTACTGTCGACCTCTTTTTCCTCTCTCTTTTCTCCTTCTTCCAGTTTCTGCTCCAGCTAACCTTTCTCCAAAAACCCAAGTTAAAAGTTACCTTCCCATGAGAATCAGCCTCCGTGCCACCCACCACTGTGACCAGGAGACCCAGTCCGTACGAACCTTGGCCACCACTCGCCGAACGGAGTCGCGGCCGACCCGCTTGTCGGGCGGGAAGCCGCCGCTAGCCTGCATCGTCGTCCGATTGCCCACCCTTTTTGTTTGCGATTTTCTCGATTTTCCTCCCATTCTGACCCTTCCTCCGCCTATCCCAACCACTAGCAAGTCCCCCTTGACCCCCAAGTGCCACTGGTTGCTGGCCAACCCCTCGCCGGAGCTCCAATCAACCCTGCCTCCTCGCCATTTCAGCCGGTGGTTCTCTTTCTCGGTCCAGCAAGTAGAAGCCGAGAAACCAACAAGGCTTTGGGACTTCATGGCCCGTTTCGAGCCTTTCCCGCCTTGGTTGGTGTCGCCGCTAGGAGGTTTGTTGCCCGCCTTGGCGTCGC
The DNA here is from genome assembly GCF_016545825.1 of Eucalyptus grandis. Lineage (NCBI taxonomy): Eukaryota > Viridiplantae > Streptophyta > Magnoliopsida > Myrtales > Myrtaceae > Eucalyptus > Eucalyptus grandis. The sequence goes on along the minus strand of NC_052618.1, from coordinate 30,542,491 downwards.
CGTTGCTGTGGACTCACCGGAACGCTAAACCGGTGAGTTTACTCACTAAACTCTGCTTATGGAGTTAATTATTCTTAAGGGGTGTTTAGATTAGGTTAAGCATGTTTAGGTGGTTAGATTAGCTTAGTTAAATGTTAATTAGATTAGTTTAGTGGATGGTTTGATTAGTCTAATTATGCAATTAGATTAGTGTAAGCATAATTAGAATTTTAATGAATTATTTTATTTATTTAATTAATTATTTAAATTAAATATTACTTAATTATATTAGTTTATATTTAATTTAATTTAATTTTCGGAATTTAATTAATTAATTAATATTTTCCGAAAATTATACCGAGATAGTCGATCGTTAGAAATTCGTACTGATTGCAGTGGTGTGGTTAGTTTTTGTAATTGAATGCTGCTTTGTGAAATTGAGTGATGGTTGTGAAACATAGGTATTTTAATAAAAAAATACCGAGTGTCGGGTGTTGACACCAAAAGTGATTTTTAAGTACCACATCAGCTTTGGTGAGCAATTATATACGTCAGCTTTGGTGAGCTATACTATCTATCAGCTTTGGTGAGCTATACCATCTATTTCAGCTTGGGTGAGTAGTATTGGTATCAATTGAATTGATAGATGGTATTGATGGATAGATAGTATTGATGTGATAGATAATATCGATTGATAGATGGTATTGAATTGATAGATAATATCGATTGTTAGATGATATTGATCATATCGAATCGATTAAATTGAATTGTTGGAATATGATTTATACTGACGTGCAGGAAGGAACTGTGGCAAGGTAAGTCCTCTATACTGTGTGCTAGGCCACCCTTGGGTGTATTTCCTTCCTAATCCGAGTTTAGAGGGTGAACTTGTTGAGACATTGTCTCACCCTGTCGTGGGCTCAACATTTTCAGGTCCGTACATGGCGGTTCCTCCAGAACGTTTTGGTTGACCGATGAGGGTTACCAAGCGGGTTTTTAGTTACCCTGATCCTGGAAGTCATTGGGCCTATGAACTTGTGTTGACCACCGTCTGGGTCGAAGAGGACATATTTTGTAGGGTGCCTCATCGATTGAGAGCGTGGTTTCGCTACGGACCCAATGGATTCAAGGAGGGTCCCCTTAGGGGTTTTGATATTGCCGCTATGGTAGTTGATGCCATTCTAGGTGAGAGTGCAGCTGACCCTCTCGATGGTGTGGTGCAGGACCCGACGCCCCCGGAGCCTGTGGAGTTCTAAGGATTGGCGAACGTGTCTGACTAGCTGGTCATATGACAATTCCCTTTTTGTTGAGCCGGTCTTTTGTAGACAGCCTAGTATTGTATATAAACCTGTGTGTTTATAAAAGGTTTGTTTTGGTTGTGAATGGTTTCTTGCTTTCCTATCCCAATGCTGTGTGTTGTTAGGAGATTTGTTTCGCTTTCGCATGCTGGATTGAAGCTTGCAAGGAGTGAGCGAGCATCGGTGAGGACTGGGTGATAGAGATTTGCTTGAGCAGCGGGAAGAGAGAAGGAAGAAGAAAACGTGAAGGAGAAGCCTAATCGCTGGTGCACGTTTTAGAATATGTTTGTTGTCTCTTTTAACTAGAGTAGAGCATAAATGGAAAGCAAATAAAGCAGAACAGTCATTATCTATCAATAGAAAGAAAGGCGCACCAAGGATCCCCTCTTTATGTTTCGGAGTCACTGGTTTCACAGAATACAAATTCATTCCGAATCTTCTCTCTTAAAGACTCCCAATTGCTGCGATAAGCAAACCAATTGCCGTGTGGGCTCTAACCAGATCTTTTTCGGTAGTTTTGAGCAAAATGCATAAAAAAAATCCCCACATTGTATAACTCCCCACAAAATCTCAACACTTGCAGAAACTCTAATTTGTGGATGCCCTCCACATGGCGCGGCTTCTCGTAGTGGTTAATATGTAACCACTTCAATTTCTTCAAGTTTGACAAACCTTTCATCATTCTTAATGAACTGCACCTTTCCACAGTAAATACTTCCAATGATTCCAACGGAGACACAAAATCGATAGCTCTTACCTCCTCGCAACTCCCCATATGGAACTCTCGAAGCATCTTCAGGGAGCTTAGGACAAGGAGTTTTTTTTATCGAGAGGGCAACCATCAAGTCGCTCGTACACCTCTTTTTTTATTAATTCTTCCGACTGAGGTAGCCCACTAAGATGTACAAGTTTCACTCTAGAGCAGGAGAGCTTTGAAACTGTCAAGGTTGACGGAAGTTGTAAGAGGGATCTGAAGTTTAGTCCAGATAGAGTAAGTTCTTTCAGCAGATAAAGGGAACCCAACTCAGTAGTTGGTGCACAGACATACCATAAGCACAAAGTGCAACTTGCTCAATTTGGTAACCTCCCAATCCACCTCAAGTCACCTGTTGGAATTTCATTTTATGTGGACAACCCATTGTCAGAGCCATCGGATAAGAACAATTCAACTAGATTAGTAAGGTTTGAGAGGTTAGGGATAGTCAGCACCGATTTAGATATCAGTCGTAGAGTGGTCAAATTTCTGGGGAGCTCCGACCACTCTCTTATCCTATGACAATATTGCAAGTACAATGTTTGAAGGTGAAGCAATTTGCTCATTATACTGGGCAGTTCTACAATTGGTGTGTGTGATACTTTGGCAAAGGACAGTCTCCATTGTCTACCAATGAAACCTAGTAATCTTGTCGTGCATGATATATCTAACTTCGTTGACAACTCTAATTTCGAAATTGAATCCAAGAGCTCACTCAAGTGATCGCATTTACAAACAGAGAGGTGCCGAAAATTCTGTAACTCTCCAATTTCTTCAAGCAATTTTTTAAGTTTCGGACATGACTTAATACTCAAGTCAGTCAACTGCCTCAGTTTTCCAATTGAGCGGTCAATTCCCTTCAAAGATGGACAATGACAAATAGTCAACTTCTCTAAAACTAAGTACTCAAGAAAGGTTGGTGTCCCATGTATCGAGTAATTACTTTTAAGAGTGAGAACCTTCAATTTTGTTACCCCTACAAAAGCAAATCAAACATTAGGACAAACAATTAGATGTCTGTACAAGAAATAAATATGAAATTAGGCTCCCAACTGGGATCATATGTCATCCAATCCTCTCACTAACTAAGAAAATTATACTACAAATCGATCAAATTATGTCCTTCATTGAAAGAGAAAATTAGAGCAAGAGAAAGTCACGTACCTTGATTAGGTAACTGATCTCATTTTTGCTGAGGTCAAAGGAATGAATGTTCATCACAACCACGTTTTCTAGACCCAAATTGGTTTGCGAATCAAGTTCTCCGAATAACCTATTTTGCTCATCAAAATGATCCATTTCAACTTGGGAAGACAGACCGTGAATTCACCTTCACAGACTACGTCACTCAACCAAAGAAACTTGAGATGTGGGAATCGCCGAAGTTGCTCTGCTGTGATAGTTGTAGGATTGCCAGAGGTCGTTCGCAAACAGAGTGCTTGGACGCTTTCCTTCATCTGCTAATGACATTGAGGAGCAGGAGCAGGAATCTGTCAATAATCCCACAATTTAATTTGTCCAAGGGAAGAAAAAAAATTGAACGGTAAAGGGCCTGCATGGTTGTGTTTTTTTTTTTTTTATGAACAAAAATTCTATTTTTTTTTGTTCCCCAGAACAAAAAAAGAACAGAAATAAGAAACAAAAAAAAAGTTATTTTTTTTGTTCCGTAAGCACTTTTGAAGAATTGAAAGAACAAAAACACAAGAAACACTTTCTTCTCTTTTTTTTTTCTTCTTATTTTTTCTTTGGCCGGTCGCCGGCCTCGCCATGGCCGGCCACCTGCCGTTGAGGGCCAGCGACCTCGCCGAAGCATCGCGGCCCCCAGCCAAGCCGAGCTCGCCGGCGCGGGCGAGGGCTCGGCGGAAGCGAGCTCGGCCTCGCCGAACTGGGCGAGCTCAGGCTCGCCCAACCAAGGCGAGGCCGCCGGGCCTCGTCGGCCGATCGTTGGCCATGGCCGAGGCCGGGACCGGCCAAAAGAAGAAAAAAATAAAAAATAAAAAGGAAAGAAAAAAAAAAAGGAAAAAAATTAAAAATTAAAAGAAACAAAAAAAGAACACAAATTTACCAAACATGTTTTTATTCATTTTTATTCCCGAACAAGTTTACCTAACGCGTTTTTCTAGTCAAAAATTGTTCCCCGGAACAGAAATAGTTTTTTCTATTTCTGTTCCCCAGAGCAATTTTTGAAAAAAACGCAAACAAACGCACCCAAAGTAGCTCCCAATTCAAAACGTGATTAAATCCTCAATTAAGAACATGGTAAGCAATTTTCTATTCAAATTTCGTCATACTTCACCTCTATTGATCTTAATTCGCAAATTATGCCATCTTCATTCCACAACCTAGTATAGTCTTGTATAGCAATTGCCCTTCCGAGATCTCTATATTGATCATGCATCAAATTTCATCTTTTTCCGAAACCTTTATCATGCACCTATTAATAACGACGTGAATAGCATACTATGCCTTAAACCCACAATATTTCCACTGGTAGATTAGATCAGCCTTTTTCCAACTGATGAAAAAGCATGCAACATCGAAAAATATGTGTTGTTGATCCAGCTCTAAGGCATCATAACTAATCCTTAGCTTTCCTAACACATCCCTATGAGGTGTTTCCCTTAGCTTCTCTAGCATCTCTTCCCATATTGTTTCCTCTTTCTCACCAAAAATCAGTGAACCTATAGCTGTAAGAGCTAAAGGTAGTCCACCTGTAGTTGAGACAATGCCTTCAGAAAGAGTGTAATAATTGGTAGGAGGAGAGCTATCATAAAAAACATGCCTACTAAAAAGCTGGAGTGCATCTTTTTTGTTCAACCCCTCCATTTCGTAACACAAGATTTTATACTTAAATCCCTTGATTTTTAGAACACTTTTATCCCTAATGGTAACAAGTATCCTAGTACTAGAACACAAAGAGTTCACTTCAATTAGTTTTTGGATTTGGTTGTCCTCATCGACATCATCCAATACAATTAGCATATTCTTGTTGCAAATTCTTTGTCCAATCATAGTGATCCCCCGATCCAAGTTATCAATGTTAAGATCCAATCCAGAATGGGAGATGTCGGACAATAATTTTCTTTGCAACTTGACCAACGAGCCCTTGGCTTTTGCCATTTCCCTCACGTCTTCAAGAAAGCTGTAGTTTTTCCCAAAGCGAGGACATAGTTGGTTGAAGATAATATTGGCAAATGTTGTTTTACCGATGCCACCCATCCCATAAATTCCAATGAGCCGAATGCCACCGGAATCGATGTCTAATAAATTATTTATGACTGTTATTTGATCCTCCATTCCAACTGAATCTTTGGTCACTTGTCTTTGTCTTGTCTTGAGCCTGGTCACCACCTCCTTAACAATGGACTTTATAAGATCCCCATGGTTGCCACAAAGTTGAACAGTTTGAATTGAAAATAGGCAAAAATTTGCATGTTGACCAACTATCTACTAAGAAACCAAGTGGGAGCACGACCAAGTTTAGGATATATACAAATTCAAGATGTCATGCCCTAATCCTCGAACGCGTGCCCATCCTTCACTTGGTCGATTAATAGCGATATCCTAGGACACATAGCCGACCTATTCATTTATAATACGCATGCGGAGGCAGATATAAAATCCCAAAACAATAAAACAATGGGATAGAAAAGTAGGGCCATTTTTTTCACACCTGAAAAATCACAACCACACTTTTATACAATGCAAACCACATAGTATATATTACAATACTATTCACAAAAGTCTGATCTATCACACATCAGTTTACATCTCAGGGTTTGCAAAACAAGATGGGGTCTCAGTCCTCATTTAGATCATACTCCGAATCCTCCTCGGGGACCTCTGTTGACTACTCCTTAGGTTCTTCTTCAGGGTCCTATTCAGGTTCCTCCTCCTCTTCCTCGATTCTCCTTTTTTGGCTCCAGTTGGAGTTCACGCCAAAGGATACTGGAGAGTCAGGATCGTCGTCCAGCTTTGTGTCCTTCACATCCACTACCAATCCAACCTTGGGATTTGCCGTCCCCTTCCCGAATGCTACCTCTAAGACATACAAAGGTACATTGCCCTCCGGTATGGGACCCCCCTTCGCCCATCATGGTAGTGGCGATACCACAATCGATACTCATGGGGTACTTTATCGAGTCTATCCACATCAACCCAGATGGTGGATTTTACCAACACATATTCTAGTCCTTTCGAGTGGGGTTGTATCGGAAAGTGATATTCTATCTCAGTGATCTCCTCAAGTATACCAAAATGCGTGGGAGGAGGTGGAGGTGCTGCCATCTATGGACCTGAAATGTTATCCTACAACGGTGTGAGACGATGTCTCAGTGAGTTCTATCCCCTAAGACTCGATTAGGAAGCCAATATGGCTGCCTATCCACAACACGGGTCAGAGGACTTACCTTGGCCTTAGATTTCACCTGCAGTTTAACATAGTTTGAATAGGAACCCAATCAATCACTACAGATCGAAGTATCGATCAATCGACCTAATCGATTACATGTAAATCAGACTATTTCCCGGTTATTCCATTCAATACTATCCATTCTCCAAGATAACCTATCGAGTTACCGAGTCAACATATTATAATATATTTCTTCGAGATGACACACTAAGTCACCAAGCCACTATAATATGCTATTTATTCTCCAAGATGACATATAGAGTCATTGAGCTGTTATGGCATACTGTCCTTTTTCCAATATGACATATAAAGTCATCGAGTCGGTATAATATATCATCCTTTCTCCAAGATGACATATAGAGTCACCAAGCCGATAAAATATAACATTAAGATCTTGCAATGAATTTGCCATTTTTATCATTTTCGATAAAACTACACGTGTGTGGGTACACGGCCGGCCTTAGCCAAAATACAAAGTTTTCACTTTTTAACCTCCCACTATTTTTAACATTCCCAAAATAGATTTTTGGTGCTATAGACCGACGCTCGGTAATTCTCCAATTAATAACCAAAATTGTTCAATTTTTGGAATAAAATACCCACTAACACAATTTCACTCAATTTGCACAATTAGGTACTCAATTAAATAAACAGAGAGCACTACTACAATCAGCATAAATTTCGGTCACCGACTATCCCGGTTTAATTTCCAAAAATAAATAAATAAATAAATAATTGCATAAAATATTAAATAAATGACAATAAATCCAACTTAGGCCCGTAATGCCTAATTTGACGCCGAAACAGACCCAGAAAAATTCCGAGGTTCGTTCAATAAATACTAGAACCTATTTACTTGCTAATTGCCATAACTAACCACCTAACATGCATTGGTAAAGCATTACATTAATTACTCTAATATAATCTATCAACCTAATCACACTCAATTTAATTTAATGAACCCCTAAGCATCATTGACCTACTAAACAAGGATTAGTGAGTTAAACTCACTTGTTTGGCGAGCCGGTCGGTTCAAATCAACGGGGACGCAACGGAGCTCAACTTCCTCCAAGGTGGGCCTACCTTTCAGGGTCGGAAAGCAGGCCAAAATGGGCCTTGAAGCTCTTGGAATACCCACTTCCTCAGCCTCTGCTTTGAGCTGCAAAAGAGAGAAAATGAGGCTCGTTTGGCGAGGCAAGACCGGTGAAGGCAGGGCAAATACCTCGGTGAGGCAAACGGCAACCGAACGAGGGTTTATTGTGGTCAAACAGGCTTCAGCTTGGCTCCACTAGATCCAAAACATCAGCTAGACTAGTGTGGGGGCGAGAAAGGGCGCCGAGCTAGGCGGTTGAGCGCGGAGCAGCACTCGTGAGCGGCAGCGCGAGTGAACGGTAGGTGGCGGTCTTGGTAGCATTCCAGCATGTGCCGTGCGACGGTAGGGCTTCTCAGCGGTTCTTCTGGCTGAGTTGAGGTTCACACTGCACAAATGAGGGGGAAGAAAAGGCTTGGTCGGCCAACTAAGGAGAGAAGAGAGATGAGGGAGACAAGGGGTCCACTTGGCTAATTTTTCCAATCTTTGGTTTCCTTGACCATTCTTAGCTGTTCCTTGGCTGGCCCTCATTCAAGTCAACAATGCTCATCCTTGGACATTAGAAATGGTCCAAAACCATAGGCAAAGGGGGGGAGCTACGAATTTCACATTTCCTCCCTCAATTGGACTTGATTTCCTTCTCAATTCAATTTCATTTGACCCTCATAAATTCAATTAGCACCTCACCGATCCAATTGGTATTTTTCCTAACCAATTGATCTCACTTGCAACTCATTTGCGCGATCAAAAACGGTCCCATCCTTTTTTTTGGACAAAAACAGCCCTAGGACGACTTTTTCCCAAAAAGTCTCAGGTTGCAGAAAAATCTTTTAAGACTGAGTCGACGCTCCTAGAATTTATTATGACATCATAAAATCTTCAATTTCTAAAATCGGACTCGAATTTGCGATTAATTTCCATTCGGCGCGTTTTTAGCGTAACCTAGGCTATCGGGTAACTTTTAGAAACTTTTTAATGCAAATGACCCGTGGTCGATTTTCATTAAGCCACAATGAACCCACTCAACACATTGACGACTATCGGTTGTCGTGAAAATTTCAAAGATTTAAATATAGACACGGGGTACCAAAACGATAGAAAAATCAGTCTAGTGCCGGCCGACGAGAATTTTCCAATTTAGTGGTGTCACCCATGATTAGCCACACATCTCAGTCGAACCAACCTATCTTTGATCTCAAATCGATTTTTTTAATTGTGCCGCAATGACCTCTAAAGATAAGCACGGTCAAGAAGCTGATTCCTAGTCGAATTCTCAAGTCTATTGCCTTAAAATTTCTTAATGGCTTCCCTAGATAGTCTAATTATCTTGAGAGTGATTAGCTCTAAGAACAGCCCTATAGGCGCGTCAATGAAATGCCCAATTTATTCAATAGAAAACAAATAAAATCTAGGATGTCACAACTCTTCCCTTCTTATAAAAATTTCGTCCTCGAAATTTAAACCATTACAAAACTTAAGCAAAAAGGTAGGGGTACAACTGTCTCATCAACTTTTCAGTCTCCCACGTTGTTCATTCAGTACCATGGTGTTGTTAAACCACTTTAACCAACGGGATGGTCTTTGTACGCATAACTTGTTCTTTTCTGTTCATGATCTGAACCGGACTTTCAACGTATGACACTCGGTCATCCACATCCAATTCTTCAAAATTGAGCACGTGGGTTGGGTCAGGCTCATATCCTTCCTCAACATCGACACGTGAAAGATGTCGTGCACTTGCGCCAATCTCGGCGGCAACACAAGACGTACACTAAGATCCAATTTCTCTCGAGAATTTCAAATGGACCTATGTGCCTCGGACTCAGTTTTCATTTTTTTCCAAAGCGCGAAGTTCCCCTCATTGGTGACACGTTTAGAAAAATGTGATCATCAACTTGGATCTACCTCTTACTTATCCGCATAACGCGCTTTGTGCGTCTTTAACATCCACCGATTATTGCCACGTTAAACCAACTCTAGGCCTATAATATTTATTTCCCCAACTTCATCCCAACACACTGGTGTTCTGCACACTCTGCCATACAAACTTCAAATTGAGCCATCTTGATGCTCTGTTGATAACTGTTGTTGTAGGCAAATTCCACCAGGTAAAGCCGATCTTCCCAACTTCCTTTGAAGTCTAGTACACAAGCTCTCAGCATGTCCTTAAGGGTCTGGATTGTCCTCTTAGACTAGCCATCCGTCTGAGGATGATATGTCGTACTGTACTACAGCTTGATACCTAAAGCATTTTGCAAGTTCTTCGAAAAAGCGGCGATAAATCTTGGGTCTCGATCTGAGGTTATCGTAATTGGCATTCCATGTATTTGAACTACTTGACGCATGTACAGGTCTGCGTGTCTATCCAAACTGAGGTCCTTTCGAACGCGTAATGAAGTGAGCCGACTTTGTCAATTTGTTGACCACCACCCAAATCGAATCATTTCCTATTTAACTCCTTGGTAGTCCGATCACAAAATCCATCGTGATATGCTTTTCTCATTTCGATTATGGGATCGCAAGAGGTTGTAGAAGTCCTCCCGGCTTGCAATGTTGAGCTTTTACTTGCTGACATGTCAAACACTTGGCGACATGTTTGGCGATGTCCGCCTTCATACCTGACCACCAATAGTGTTGACGCAGATTTTGATACATCTTAGTACTTCCAAGATAAATGCTGTAACTGCTACAATGTGCTTCGGATAAAATATCCTCTCTAAGCTTCACATCATCAAGTATAACGAAACGTCCTTGGAATCTCAATGTTCCATCATCATAAATCTGCAAGTCAGCTTTCCTTTTCTTAGTGTCTTATTATAGAATTTTATGTACATTTGGATCTGTCAATTAGAGTAGCTTGATTCTGATCTGGACATCCAATTCAATTCTGAGGGAGGTCATAAGACTTGAAATGTGGCTTACCTCAAACTTGAATACCGAATCTCGAGCTCTCTCGATTAGGTTCCACTGCTTAATCAGTATGTGAGCAACTGAAGACTTTTGACTCAAAGCATCGGCGACCTTATTTGCCTTTCCCGAGGTGATATAGGATATCACAGTCGTAGTCCTTTAGCAATTCCATCCATATGCGTTTTCTCATGTTCAACTCCTTCTAGGAGAACAGGTACTTGAGGTTTTGATGGTCCGTGAAGATTTGAAATCTTTCTCCGCACAAATAATGTCTCCAAATCTTCATGGCAAAAATAATCTCCGCAAGTTCTAAGTCATGCGTCAGGTAATTTTGTTCATGAGGTTTCAACTGACGGGATGCGTATGCAACAACTCTATCATGTTGCATCAGCACACAACCCAACCCTCTTAATCGTCACTATAGATCTTGAATCCTCCTAAACCAGATGGAATGGTCAGCACAGGTGCGGTAGTTAGCTTTTTCTTCAGCTCTTCGAAACTACGCTCGCACTTATCTGTCCACACGAATTTTTCTTCCTTCTTCAAGAGTTTTGTCAGAGGTAATGCTAAAGATGAGAACCCTTCCACAAACCATTTGTAATAACCTGCCAAACCCGGAAAACTTATGATTTCTATCACAATAGTCGGTCTTGGCCAATTGATCACAGCTTCTATTTTGCTTAGGTCAACAAAAATTCCTTCACTTGAAATCACATGCCTTAAGAAAGCAACACGAGTCAATCAAAACTCACACTTGCTAATCTTAGCGTACAACTGATGGACTCTAAGCTTTTGTAGCACTAATCTCATATGATTCTCGTGCTATTCATCACTTCTCAAATACACAAGAATATTATTGATGAACACGATCACAAACTGATCCAGATATCCCTTGAATACTTGGTTCATCAAATCCATGAAGGCAGCTGGAGCATTCGTCAACCCGAATGGCATTACTGTGAACTCGTAATGACCATACCGAGTACGAAATGCTGACTTAGGAATGTCATCCTTCTTAATTCTTAACTGAAAATATCCTGTCCTCAAGTCGATCTTTGGGAATATTGACGCTCCTTGCAACTGATCGAACAAATCATCGATCCTCGGGAGTGGATACTTGTTCTTGATCGTTACTTGATTGATTTGCCAATAATCGATGCGCAGGCGCAACGAACCATCTTTCTTCTTTACAAACAGAATGGGTGCTCCCCAAGGTGATGCACTGGGACGAATGAATCCCTTATCCAAAAGTTCTTGCATATGCACCTTCAGTTCCTTCAACTCAAATAACGCCATCCGGTAAGGAGCCTTAGAGATTGGCTCTGTCCCAAGTGCTAACTCGATCACAAATTCAATTTCTCTCTCTGGCGGCAATCCTGGCAATTCCTTTGGAAAGACATCTGGAAATTCTTACACAACTGAAATGTCTTCCATTTTCAGCTCCTCAATTGTCATATCCACGACAGTCGCTAGGTACCCTTGACAACTCTCGTCTAATAGACGAGTTGCCTCTAGCGACGAGATCAAGATAATCGAGGGTCCTCCTCCACTTCCGACAAACTCAAAGCTCTCACCATCTAATGGGTCAAACTAAATCACCTTGTGATAGCAGTCCATTTTAGCTCGTTGTTTGGTGAGCCAGTCCATGCCAATAATTAAATCAAAGTCATACATGGCTAGGACTAATAAATCTATTTTCCCCTCTCGCTCACCAATCTCTAACTTGCAACCAGAACAACCCAAATCAGCAATAACTTTATCCTTCAATGGTGTAGATATGCAAATTGCCGACTCAAACAATATAAGACTCAATCCTAACATCTTAACATATTGCTCGGCAATGAAGGAGTGAGTTGCTCTCAGATCAAACAAAGTGTAAGCGGGATGGTCATTCAGTGAAACCATAGCTGTGATCACGTTAGGCACAGCTTCTGCCTGACCTTGCGTAATGGCATAAACTATACCCTTGTACCGGAGGTCTTAGTTGTCCTCCCCGTGGCACATTCCCGAGGGGCATGCCCTCTTATCGATCTAACCCATTTGCGGTGGCAAAAAGAATCGTGGTTGTCCTCTTGGCCTTTAGGACAGGCGGCCATGTGGACCCGTTGGCCACATCATAAAAATGCACCCGTCCTTCGAGGGCACTAGTTCACTCCATGTCGCCTTCCACAAGCGTGACACAAATCATTCCTATTTGTATTGGTTTGCCAAGTCCATCTCTCCTATTTGGTGGGACTTGGAATTTGCCTTAGACATGGGCCTCTTCCCATGACAAATACTTTCTTTGTGAGAGCTGAATGTCGATCCAGATGAGGTAGCTTGTTCATTCAAACCTCTTTCTATCATCTGAGCTCTTGACGATAGACTTCTCGATAATTTTTCAGATCTAATGGTAGTAGAGGTTATTTCAACTCCGAACGAAGACCATTTCTGAATCTTCGAGCTTTTTCTTCTAGGTCCTCAACTAACCTTGGAGCATACTGTGAAAGCTCAGCAAACTTGACCCCGTACTGATCAACAGACATTGATCCCTGACGAAGGCACTGGAACTCCTCCATCTTTTGTTCTCGGCCCATACCCGAAAAATACTGATCGTTAAATGCTCTTAGGAAGGCGTCCCACACTGGGATCCCACCTTCAGGAAATATTGTGTCCTTGGTGGCTCTCCACCAGACATTGGCATTGCCATGCAACTGATAGACGGCCTGGGTTACCTTCTCAACCTTAGTGCACATCAGAAGTGCAAAGGCTTTCTCTAGGTCCTGTATCCATAGTGAAGCGACCTCAAGGTCTCCAATACCCGTAAATCTTGGCGGACTCAGCTTCAGGAACTGCTCCACCAACTTATGTTTCGATCTCTCTCTCTGCACCACTATGTTCTCAGGTTGAACTTTAGTAGGTGCAACAACAGATGCGATGGCAGGTGCAGCAGCAGCAATAGCTTGATTCTATGCCTGTTGTGCCATCACGTCTCTCATGGCCTCTAGCGCCTACATGATCCCCTCAATTCTGGGATCACCAGGGGCTGTTACCCCGGCACCCACTGTAGGTGGTGCCACTCTACTCGCGCTAGCCTAAGCTAGTGCTTGACCTCAGCCTCTTTGGGTATCGACCTTGGTCAACGTTCTACCTCGAGTTACGACACGAACGATCCTCTTGCTAGGAGTTCTCTACTCCTGATCGCTCATAGCTCAACTTTATCTACTAAAGTCTCCTTCCAATTCCACACCGAATTAGAAACAGAGTAATCTAAAACACAAGCAAATCTATCACTCAGCTACCACAGACATGCACTAGTATGAATTTAAAGGCCTTTCATATTGCTATCCCATGAACCATCGCTCCTTATCACTCCAATACCTAACCTTGATCTGATACCACAAAAGGGGGATGTCACGCCCCGATCCTCGAGCGTGTGCCAATCCCTCACCTGGTCGATTTAATAGCGACGTCTCAGGACGCATCGCTGACCCTTTTTTTTTTAATACGCAAGCGGAAGCATATAAATAATCCTCAGACAATAAAACAATGGGATAAAAAAGTAGGGCTATATGTTTCGAACCTGAAAAATCACAACCACACTTTTATACAAAGCAAACCTCATAGTATATATTACAATATTATTAACAAAGTTAGATCTATCACACATAGGTTCACAACTTAGGGTTTGCAAAACAGGGTGAGGGTCTCAATCCTCATTGGGGTCATACTCTAAATCCTCCTCGGGGTCCTCCTCCGACTCTTCTTCCGGTTCCTCTTCAGGGTCCTCCTCTGGATCCTCCTCCTCAACGATCTCTCCCTCTTCTTGGCTCCAGTTGGAGTTCACGCCAAAGGATACCTAAGATTCAAGATCGCCGAGCTTGGGATCCTTTGCATCCACCACCAATCCATCCTTAGGATTTGCAGTCCCCTTACCGAATGCTACCTCTAAGACGTACAGAGGTATATCACTCTCCGGCACAAGACCTTCCCTTTGCCCATCATGGTAGTGACGATACCACGACCGGTACTCATGGGGTACTTTATCGGGTCTATCGACATCAACTCAGACGGTAGATTTTACCAACACATATTCTAGTCCTTCCGAGTGGGGGTGTATCGGAAAGTGATATCCTATCTCGGTGATCTCCTTAGGTATACCAAAATGCGCGGGAGGAGGTGGAGGTGGAGGTATTGCCATCTATGGACCTGAAATGTTATCCAACAACAGGGTGAGACGACGTCTGAGCGAGTTCTACCCCCTAAGACTTGATTATGAAGCCAATATGCCCTAAGGGTTGCTTACAAATAACACGGGTCAGAGGACTTACCTTGGCCTTAGATTCCACCTGCAATTTAACATAGTTCGAATAGGCACCCAATCAATCACTACAGATCCAAACATCGATCAATCGACCTAGTCAATTACATGTCAATCAGACCATTTCCCAGTCATTCCATTCAATACTATCCATTCTCCAAGATAACCTATCGAGTTACCGAGCCAGCATATTATAATATCTTTCTCTGAGATGACACACTAAGTCACTGAGCCACTATAATATACTATTCATTCTCCAAGATGACATATAAAGTCACCTAGCCGTTGTGGCATACCGTCCTTTCTCCTAGATGACATATAGAGTCACCGAGCCGGTATAGTATATCGTCCTTTTTCCAAGAAGACATAGAGTCATCGAGCCGACATAATATAACGCCTTTCTCCAATATGATATCCTAGAGT
The DNA here is from genome assembly GCF_016545825.1 of Eucalyptus grandis. Lineage (NCBI taxonomy): Eukaryota > Viridiplantae > Streptophyta > Magnoliopsida > Myrtales > Myrtaceae > Eucalyptus > Eucalyptus grandis. Next base: position 30,527,326 of record NC_052618.1, on the reverse strand, counting down.
CATCGAGCCGTATAATATAACATATATTGCATAATCAATTTGTCATTTTTATCATGCCCAATAAAAATACACATGTGTGGGTATATGGCCGGCCTTAGCCAAAATACAAGGTTTTCACTTTTGAACCTCCCACTATTTTCAACAGTCCCAAAATAGATTTTTTGCGCTATAGGCAGATGCCTGGTAATTCTCAAATTAATTACCAAAATTGTCCAATTTTTGGAATAAAATACCCACCAACACAATTTCACTCAATTTGCATAATCAAGTACTCAATTAAATAAATAGAGAGTACTACTGCAATCAACACGAAATTTCGGTCACCGGCTATCCCAGTTCCGGAAAATAATTAATTAAAAATAATTACATAAAATATAAAATAAATGCCAATAAATCCAACTTAGGCCCGTAATGCCTAATTGGACGCCAAAACGGATTCGGAAAAATTTCGAGGTCCGTTCAATAAATACTAGAACATATTTACTTGCTAATTGCCACAATTAACCACCTAACATGCATTGGTAACGCATTAAATTAATTACTCTAATATAATCTATCCACCTAATCACACTTAATTTAATCTAATCAATCTCTAAGCATCATTAACCTACTAAGCGAGAATTAGTGAGTTAAACTCACTTGTTTAGCGAACCGATCGGTCAAACGACGGAACAACGGAGCTTGACTTCCACTCAAGGCGGGCCTAACAATTCGAGGCGGAAACGGGCCAAAAACGGGCCTTGAGCAGTTGCTAGAAACCCACTTTTTCTGCTCGTTTTGAGCTGTAAAAGAGCATAAACAAGGTTGGTTTGAGCGGGAAGGTCGCGGAAAGGGTGAAGGGGCCAAACCGGGCCATGGTGAGGCACTCACGAATAGGGGTCGAGGCGAGTCTGGACAGCTCCGGCTTGAGCTTCACCACGCACAAAACCAGAGGTAGTGTGGGGGTGAGAAAGGGCGGGTGTCGAGTCGCAGCTTGGAGCACGGGCTCAGCGCGCGTGGGTGGCGACACACGTGAACGGCGGGCAGAGGTCTCGGTGGTGGGTGGCGTGGCATGCTTCCGGCAGCTCCACGGGATTCTTCCTACTGGTTGATTGAGGTTCAAAATGGCAAAGTAAAGGGGAAGAAAGGGCTTGGCTGGCTGGTGTGGGAGAGAGAGAAGAGAGAGATGAGGGAGACGGGGTCCACTTGGCCATTTTTTTCCAATCTTTGGTTTCCTTGACCATCCTCAGCCATAGCTGGTTCCTTGGCCTTCATTCAGCCAACAATGCTCATCCTTGGAAACTTGAAATGGTCCAAAACTATAGGCAAAGGGGAGAGCTACGAATTTCACATTTCCTTCCTCAATTGGACACTTAATTTGATCTTCTCAATTCAAGCCAATTTGACCCTCATAAATTCAATTAACATCTCATTATCAAATTGGTATATTTCCTCACCAATTGATCACTTGCTTCCCAATTGTGCGTAATTGAAAACTATCCCGCCTTTTTTCCGGACAAAACGGCCCTAGGATGACTTTTTCCCAAAAAGTCTCGGGTTACAAAAAAATCTTCTAAGACTGAGTCGACGTTCCTAGAATTTATTATGACATGACAGAACTTTCAATTTCTAAAATCAGACTCAAATTCGCGGTTAATTTCAATTCGACGTGTTTTTAGCGTGACATAGGCTACTGGGTAACTTTAAGAACTTTTTAGTGCAAATGACCCGTGGTCCATTTTCTTCGAGCCACAATGAACCCACTCGACACATTGGCGACTCTCGGTTGTCGTGAAAATCTTGTGGATTCAAATACAAACACAAGGTACAAAAACGATAAAAAAAATCAGTCTAATGCCGACCGACGAGAATTTTTCAATTTAGTGGTGTCACCCACGTTTAGCCACACATTTCAGTCGAACCAACCTATCTCTCGATCTCAAATCGATTTTTTTAATTGTGTCGTAATGGCCTTTAAAGATAAGCACGCTCGAATAGCTGATTCCTGGTCGAATTCTCAAGTTTATTGCCTTCAAATTCCTTAATGGTTTTCCCCAGATAGTCTAGTTATCTCGAGAGTGATCAGTTCTGAGAACAACCCTATAAGCGCGTCAATGAAATGCCTGATTTATTCGGTAGAAAATAGGACTGAAAATTTGGAATGTCACACAACATTACCCCCTAAAGCTTTGGGAACATGATGAATTACAAACTTCAACATCCATTACAAGTTTAAGTTAAAGGAATAGAACAAGAGATATGTTTGATCTTTATATCAAGTAGGAGAATCAAAATTACTGGCAAAAAAAAGTGGAAGAACAAACATATAAACGTTTGATGAACCATTGTGATAGCAAATTTGCTCACTTCTTTCGATGTGGAAAAGAACTTTGCGAAGGCAAAGTTCCTAATCAAAGCCAAATTAGTATGCAATAGAAATCTTAAGACATACATTGATCAAATTAGTATAAAGAAAGAAGCAAAGCCAAATTTTTATATGAGGAATATTAGGTGAAAAAAAAAATCATAACAACCCCATTAGGTCAGAAAAATTTGGAAATCTCATGACTTAAAACAACAAAAGAAAATTTTGAAACTTTTTGTTTAAATTTAGGGAAATTAGAGTCGGACTATAATTGGTGAATTTTTATGAGAACCATGGCTTGATTGTACAAAATAATTTTAAAAATTATGGTTAGATTGTTACCCCTAATATTTCTCTAGTTCCCATCCCTTGGTGCCGCCAACTTCTTTAAGAGCTTGGCACCACATCTCTACATCCTTGGAGCTGAACTTCTTCCGATCCTCCATCTCTTGCTTTAATTTCGATATGGCCTTTCCATACAACATGGTTTTCAACTTCACGTCATATGGATTCACATCATAGAAGATGGGCAATATGACCTTCTTCTCATCTTCTTTAGATTTAGAGGTGTTCTCCACCATCTTCGCAAGCTCGCGGAGGCACCAATGACTTGAAGCGTAGTTTTTGGAAAAAATAGGTATGTAGAGCTTGGAATCATTGATCGCTTGTAGAAGGTTGTCACTAATTCTTTCACCCAGTCGAAGCTCTTCATCATCGATGAAAACACGAATCCCGGCATCTACCAAGGCATGATAAAGGCTGCTAGTGAACCCACGATGAGTATCTAGCCCTCTAAAACTCAGGAATACTTGAAACTCACTTCCTGTAATATTGCTGGTGCTTGAGCCTATCTCTGAGCTCGCCATAGGAACTCAATTCGCAAACGCCGCTGACCCTGTTGAAATACTTCAAGGCAATTTTGGATAAAGCCTTGCGGCTCTCGATTGCAATTAGAGGGCTTCAATCGGACCTTTTGGCAACAATAATAATACATTCAGTGATGGAAAGAGCTTTTATTACATTATTAATGTGAAAAGCTTCTCCACCAGATCATCCTCCCTCAAAAATTTACAAAAGGAGAACTCGTGCATTACATTAGAAAAAGGAAAAATGGATATTTAATTATATGATATAAACGATGAAGCCCGATGCCACTTTCGTTAGTTAGAGATACCATTTTGGAGGTTTGTATTGCGTGGTTCACGGACAAAAACTCTTAATTCCATTCGACACAAAAAACACATGTCAAGGCAACTTCGCAGCGGGTGCAACTTCCAATTCATAGTTACTAAAGTCGATGGCTTTATAAAAAAAATAAGGTGGAGGACAATAATGAATGTGTACGTTTTCTATAGTTTCACATATTTAAAATCCCAATCCAATATTGTAAAATAACAATTTATCTATATAAATGCATAATAACAAAATATTTCCAAAGAATCACCTCTCATTTGAAAAAACGCTCCACCTAAGAGCTACCCAAGCATATACTTACTACTTACTATAAAATATTTAATTTGATCTCTTCATCTTAAAGACTTACCTTTTATTATCTTTTATTATAATTAATTGCCTGTAACCACTCAAGTACTCTCATTAAATGTGCCTTTATATTAAATAGCAAATGATTGTGCAAATCTTTTTCAACATTATTTCCTCATTGATAACTACTAGAATGTGAACATGGTTGTTGACATCTAAATTTTTGTGATTAGATTGTGAGTTTTATTAGGGACCAAATTTGCCAATAACGCTATAATTCAATCCCTAACCAAGAACACCTAGCCCGCACGATTTTTGCATTCGTTCCTCACATTCATGATTAGAGGCATGTTGATTTCGATACCTAGGGCCCGGCATCAAAACAATCTTGGACCGACGAAGATGACAAGCACTTTTGAGTCCCTCCAATCTCCGAGGAAATATTCAAGGCCACTCAACATTACTCGATTGATTTTCTCCTTCTAAGTTGATCCATTTTTGTGCGTACCATTAAACCTCAACTAACCTCATCGCTCTAGCCTTACTGGGGACATGAAACTAAGTCAACATATGGGCCATCTAGTCAACAATCGACCAAGAGTTTCACTTGGGACCAGAGAGCGAGAGCGTGCGAAACAGAAAAGAAAAGAAAGCAGAGCAGAGGGCAGTCTTGGCAATACGAGGAAATAGCAAGAGTAGGACCTGTTCAGGCAGTTTATCTCGCTTCATATTGAAAGTGAATTATTAGGTGAATAGCCTGAGGATAGGAGAGGACAACATGCAGGGAATGTTTATCATTTTCTCGCCTGTTTCTCCGTTAATCTCGCACACTAACCAATCATTGCTACCGTCAAAGGGCCCATTTGGTTCAACTTTGGGGAAATGCAAAGCCATTTCCCCAAGTATCTTTGACTGAATGGGCATTTTGTGAATGCTAGTGTGTTTGGAAACTCATTTTTGTGTATATTTTGCAAAGCTCCTTTCAGTGAAAAGAAAAAAGAAAAAAAAAGAAAAGAAAAGAAAAGGAGGGGGAGATGCAGCAGCTGCGTGGAGGGGAAAATGGTGGCCGAGTAGCTCTAAGAAGGGTGGGGAGGTGGTAGCCGGTGGTGGCGGTGGCGGTGGTGGTGGGTGGAGGCAGCCGCGCGACTCAGGCGTGACCGCCGCGCTGCGTGACCTCAGGCAACGCTGCCTGGGTCGCGCTTGAGGCCACGCGACCCGATCGGCCGAGGTCGCGCGTCACGCTGAGGCCACGCGACCCGATCGCCTAAGGTCGCGCGGCCTCAGCGCGACACGCGCGGCCTCGGCGATGCCGCTTGAGGTCGAGCGCAGTGACGCCCGAGGTCACTCAACCTCAGGCGAGGCTTCTCGGCGGCCAGATCCGACCCTCCGGCGGCCAAATCCGGCCGCCCGCGGCAGCCGCTGCGGCCGAGCACCGGCAGCTCGCGGTGGAAGTCCAAGGAAGGAGATGAACAGTATTTTTGAGGGCAAAAGGGGAATTAATGACTATTAATAAGGGCAATATTGGAAAGAAAGAAACTCATTAAAAGCTCATAATAGATTCGAAAATGCCCCAAAAAGCCCAAAGTAGGTCCGAACCTGCTTTGGGCTTTCAACATTCCACAAAGCATTCCAAATGTTAGATTTGGCCATGACACCTCCAAATGCTGAACCAAACGCCTAAAATTTTTCCCATGCTGGGCTTTCGAAAGCCCCTTGGGAATGTCGAACCAAACGGGGCCAAAACCAATTCGTTTTGAAACCCTCCTTCACAATAGTCATTTTGACCCCGCATTCACCCGAACAATCGTCTCCTCTTGAATCTTTGGACCGAGCCATCGCTCGATGAGCTCATTGCTTCCCCACCTCGGCCCGTATAAATCCTCGTTTCTTCCATCAGCAACGTGCTCGTTACGTCACCCCCACGTTCCATGGGTTTCTCCTCTTGGCTGCTCTTCGCCAACACTATGTTAGGAAATCACGTGTCGATTTCAGAAAAAATAATGCAAACAAACAGTCCACCAAGACTAAATATAATAATAAAATAACGTAATCGAAAGAACACGACATAAAATTTATTATCGAAGTTCATCCAAACCTGGACTATGTTTTTGCGCAGAGACACTCTGCAAATCTATTAGACTTTGAATAAAGTTGAAATACAACATGATCTTTCGTAAGATCAGTCTATTTCAGAGCACAAATAGAGTTCTTAAAGAAAAACTCACTTTTTTTTCTCTCTTTTTTCTTTTCTCTCTATTTTCTTTTTCAGCCCATTGACAGCTAGCGTTTTACTATGGCTGATGTAAAGTGTAACTTTTAACCTAAAAGCAAAACTAATAGAAAAGACAAAGAAAGCCCCTAAAAAATTTTAGCTTCACTCGTCAACAATCTCCCATTTGAAGAAAAATACACTAATGCACCAAGCAACTTAGCATTCATCTACTTAAAAATCTAGTAATTGAAATTTGTGCCTCTGTGATAGTCCTCATCAATTAAGATAAAATAATACAAATCGTAATGTTGACTCCTAAATTTTTCTTGTTCATATAGGATTTAATTGTATAAAAATTAGGAATTAATTTTTAACCCCTAAACAAAAATAGTTTTCACTAGAATTGCATAGTATATAAACATTATGAGCTTTTACATTACAATTTATACAATTTATAAGAAAAAATTTAAAAATGGAAAAAATAAAAATAAAAAATTAACTAATTGATTAAAAATTATTATTTTAAAAAAAAAAGCGAGATCGGGCCAGGGTCAGGCCTCTTTTCTACCTTTCTTTTCCCCAAGCCCAGCCTCTTCCTTCGTCTTCCCCTCACGCACTCCCACTCGCTCACGCTGTCACACGTTCTGCAAAAAAATAAAAAGGAGGACGAAGGACGGAAGCAGAGGCGGGACGGGGAGTGAGGAGCGCGCCTTTTGGGTCGGGAGCAGGTCGGCACGGCGAGCTGGCGGTGGCAGAGGGGATGCGTGCCTGCCGGGCGTAGAGGGGGGATTCGGAGGGCTCGGACAGAGGGAGAAATGGACGGAGAGAGAAAGGGGGGAGAGAGGGGATCCGGCCGAGAGGGAGACCGCGAGTCAGAGAGCAGAAAATTCGCCCCGGCTGAGCGCCGTTCGGCCATCTTCGACACAAACCAGCGCCCCCTAGCCGGTACCACCAAGCCTGCGGCCCCCATCTTTCACGGCGTCTGATTTTTGGTGAGTTGAGTTTCGGTTTCGATCCGCCGTTTTCCTGTGGTTCCCAGCTTAGCGAAATTGAGATGGCTGGCTATAGTTCGATTCGCATTGAGACCGGCTTCCGGCCGTCGTCGCCAAGCCGGGTAGGGGCTCCCTGGTTGCGCGCTCTGGCGCCCCTTTTTTGTCCTTTCTTTACTGCTCTGTTTTTGCCCTATTTCGGGCGCGCCGGGCCGGAGCTCGCGGCCGTCCGGCTCACGCGAACTCCGGCCCCTTCGCCCCCGTGTTTTCATATTGTCGGTCTGGTGGGTCGTATGTCAAGGGGACTGTGCGAGTTTGAGTCCCGGCTCAGCCGGGAGCCCCTCGTTCAGTGTCGTGCGCCATCCGCTCGATGAAATGCCTCAACGAGATCTAATTTTCGTCTCCTCCTTTTTTTGCCAAAGTCGAGTCGTCCGCACCGTTGCGTTCTATTGCTATGTCCCTGTGATGTTTGGCGTTACCGGCACGGCCGTTTGGTCGCTTCGCTGCCCCCGCCACTGCCGTTGTTTACTTTGTTTAGTATTTCGGGCTTTGTGGCTGACGATGATGGAGGCTCGTTACCGTGGTTCGGCCATGCTGACCGTCGCCATGAGTCCAGAGCCGTCGGAGTTAGAGCGTGGTCAGGCTGAGGGCGACAACGTCGTCGGCTCACGGCCATTTGGAGAAGACGGTGGCAGCGGGAGGTCAGAAGTAATTAGGTTAGAATGCTTAATTAGGTTTAATTAGCATGGGCTTAAGTTAGTTTAGTGGGTTTAGGTTCATTTCTATTTTCATGGGAGTAAAAAAGTCTGTTAGTTTTGGGATCAACTAGAGTTTATTAAGTTCGGGTCTAGTTCTAGTTATATTTGGACCGGTGATTTTCAGATTTAATTTGCGTCAGGATATCTTTGTTTCACAAAAACTTAATAATATAGAAAAAGGCTTTTTAGTAAAACTGTTTTTAGAACTATGGTTAGTTTTTCTTTGTTCAATAATATATAATCAAAAATATTTTTTGATGATTGGATATTATTGCAAAATGATTTCAATCTCATTACTTTATTTTAGATTAAAAAAAATTATTTTTAGAAAAAATTGAAATTTTCATTATTGTACTTTCTCTTTTTTAATTTAATTTAATTTTTTTCAAAAAATCGAAGTGACCATTATCCCAACCTTAGAATATACTTACAGATAAACTCTTCTCAAGAAGATGCTCAACATCCTGGGT